>NC_044304.2:3595782-3780978 GCF_007474595.2 Lynx canadensis | reverse complement strand
GTTGAGAGCCTGATGTCTGAGATCCGCCCCTCGCTCCTCCCACTCCAACACACGAATTCATTCATTCATTCGCGCATTCACTCATTCATTCACTCACTCACTCATTCACTCATTCACTCACTTATTCATTTACTCACTCACTCATTCCCTCATTCATTCACTCATTCACTCATTCCCTCGTTCACTCACTCATTCATTCATTCACTCACTCACTCATTCACTCATTCATTCATTCCCTCATTCATTCATTCATTCACTCACTCATTCACTCATTCATTCCCTCGTTCACTCACTCATTCACTCACTCACTCATTCATTCACTCACTCATTCATTCACTCAATCATTCGCTCATTCACTCACTCATTCGCTCATTCATTCACTCACTCACTCACTCATTCGCTCATTCATTCGCTCATTCATTCATTTGCTCACTCACTCATTCACTCACTCATTCATTCACTCATTCACTCATTCATTCCCTCATTCACTCACTCATTCCCTCATTCACTCACTCATTCACTCATTCGCTCCTTCATTCACTCACTCACTCATTCATTCACTCACTCATTCACTCATTCATTCACTCACTCATTCACTCACTCATTCGCTCATTCATTCATTTGCTCATTCATTCATTCACTCATTCACTCACTCACTCATTCATTCATTCTTTACCTCCTCAGTGACATGATCTATTCTGGGCACTGGGGACACCAGCTCACGGTCTGGGGAGGGGGGTGGAGGGACACGTGACTGGGCAGTTACAACCTGGGTGCTGAGAGCCACAATGGGGGGCAAGAAGGCCGCGGGAGGAGGCAGGGGCTGGGACCCGGAGCAGAGGGCGGGGTCTGTAAGTGGGGCAGTGGGGCCAGGTGGGGGCCCAGGCAAACATCAGGTGTCCCTGAGATGGGAGCAGGTTTGGGGCCACGCTGAGGTCTGATGCCCCGACAGGGGTCCCTCCAGGTCTGTGTGTCGCGTCGGGGAGCCATGCAAATGGGCCCCGAGCAGGCCGACAGCCCGAGTGACGGGCCTTTATTAGCTGGAGAGCCTCGTGGGTTTAAAATAGCATCGTGAAGGCAACAAAAGCAATTTGCCTTCTGAATTTTCATTC
Source organism: Lynx canadensis (assembly GCF_007474595.2). NCBI lineage: Eukaryota > Metazoa > Chordata > Mammalia > Carnivora > Felidae > Lynx > Lynx canadensis. Next base: position 3,779,866 of record NC_044304.2, on the reverse strand, counting down.
TGAACGGATGATCTGCTTTTAATCAAGCAAGGCGTCCCAAAATGCTCTTAATTACCCAGAGTCAAGGGCTCGGCAGTAATTTCGATGTCGACTTTCAGGCAGGCGTGATTTGGTTTTCACGAGACAGGTTCTGGGGAAGCGTGGCTGGCGGAGAAGGGTGTCGGGGGGACGTTGGAACGGGCAGGCAGGGGGCCGGGGCCGGAGGCAGGCCTCAGGCTCGGAGGTCAGCCTCAGGCGTGATGGCGCGGCCTTGGCCAAGTCACTATCCCTCTAGAAGCCTCAGTTGCCCCTTTAAAAACGCAGAGAGTGCTGGTGCCCGCGTGGTGAGGATACCGGGAGACAGTGCCTGAAACAACTTCGCGTCGGGCCGGACGGTCCATTCGCTCATTCAACCACACCTGTCTTGGGCACTGGGCGCTCTGCGGTGACCAAGATAAGCCACGTCCTGCCTGCCGGGTCCAGCAGAAGAGACAGCCACGCAGCAACGACCACACCACGTTTTGCCGATTTGGAGGCGTGCGATTCTCACGTTTTAACATCTCTGCGATCGGATGGGTCTTCTTGGCCGGGGGCGTGATTTTGCCGGCGGGGCTGATGTCTTCCTTCGCGGGATGCAGAACGGAGGCGGATCTTCTGCGTGGTGGCATCCCAGAGTTCGTGGGGGATAGCCACCAGCAGGTACGTGGGAGGGTGTGTCCCAAAGGCGAGCAGAGCGATGGGGGGGGACGTTCAGACTCTCTGAGGACCGAGTTCTGGGTGTCTGGGGGCCGGAAGGCCCCTCCCACGTGACCCTGGTGAGCTCGTGGAAAGAATGGAAGCACCGGGTGGTGATTCCACGAGGCCACCCCGGGGAAGCCGGGTTGATTTAAATTCCAACAGGTAGACGGGGCGCCTGGGTGGCTCAGTCGGTTAGGCATCCCTCAGGTCACGATCTCGTGGTTTGTGGGTTCGAGCCCCGTGTTGGGCTCTGTGCTCACAGCGTGGAGCCTTCTTGGGATTCTCTCTCTCTCTCTCTCTCTCTCTCCCTCTCTCTATTCCCTTTCACCACCCATACACACGCTCTCTCTCAAAATAAATGAGCTCTAAAAATTTTTTTATATATAAAAAAAAGAAAATTGTGGTCTCCGCGGCACACAGAATGAACTCCGGAAGGTCTCTCAGTAGCCGTAAAGGTTCTGAAATGACACAGATCGTTTCTCATCTGTATGCTCATGTAACAGTCAGCTATGGCTGTGTGACAAGCATCCACCAAGACTCTGTGGCACAACAGCAAACACTTGTTTCATTCTCACACCCTCAGGCCAGCTGGACTGCGTTCTAACCTGGGAATCGGGTCCAGATCCGGTTCGTGTGTTGCCGATCTTCCTTGGACTGGTGGCTCCTCGGGGCCTGTTTGTCTCATGGCTAAAGGCAGGAACGGAGACAGCACTCAGAAACACGCAGTGCCTCTTAGGGCCCGGGCTCAGAAGTGTTCACACTGCCACTTTGGCTCATATTGCCTTGGCCAAAGCAAGGCACACGGCTGGGCCTGACATCAGTGGGGCAGGGAAGTATAGTCTCCCCCGCGGAGTTTGGGAAGACGTTGAATGAAGTTTGTCAAACGATGAGGTCATCTTCCAGCCCCCAGAAGGTGGGAAGTGCTTGGTGAGGGCGTTATTTGTCACCACGCATAAGCCACGTGAAGAAAAACCCAGGTTGTAAGTGACAAGTCCGGGTGTATGTGAGTTTCAGGCGTGGCTGGATCCAGGAGCTCATTTCTCTCTGTCTCTCTGCTCTGCTATCTCTGCGTTGCTCTGTTCTCAGGCTCCATGTAGACAGCAGGGGAGGGGCAGAGAGAGAGAGAGGGAGACGGAGAATCCGAAGCGGGCTCCAGGTGCCGAGCTGCCAGCACAGAGCCCGACGCAGGGCCCGAACTCTCGAGCCGTGAGATCATGACCTGAGCCGAAGTCGGACGCTCAACCGACGGAGCCCCCCACCCACCTCAAGGCGCCCCAGGAAGGGTCCGCATGGTAACACTTTTTCCATTTCCAGGGGTCACATCTCTCCAATGACACGCGACAAAGAAACAGCCAACTTCATTACTTGATTGACAGGCAAAATGAGCAAATTACAGCCTCCTTTCCTCACTGCTCCGCTCACACTTGCCAGTCCCACCGAGCAGTTCACCTTCTGCAAAAGAGGTTCTCCCCTCCCAGTGTTTACTCACGCAGCACCCCTTTCCCTAAGCGGGGGGGGGGGGGGGGTCAGATCATACGATCCAATATCAAGGCTCCCAGGGGGCCGGGTCTGAGTTCTCCGGATGGATTCCCGATCCCGCAGCCCCTTCTCAGATCTGCCCACAAATGCGTTTGCTCGAACCCAAGTTCTGGCTGAGTCCAGAACGCGAGCCCCTTGGCCGAGGTCAGAGAAACGGGGCAACGGTCAGCATGGAGTTTGTTTAATTGACTCGCTCTTAATTGGCTGTCTTCCCGGATGGCCCGGAGGAAGCTTGTCTCGGGCGCCGGCTGACCACCCACTTCCTCCCCAGGTTGGTGGGGAGAAAGAGCTGGAACCAGGCACTCTCAGCCCTAAGTGCTGAGGGGGGGCCCAGAGGGCATGGCCAGGTATGGTGTAGAGCTGAGAACACTGTGTGGACGGTCCGGCAGACCTGGGGTCAAACCCGCGCTTGGCCACTTATCCACTGAGACTGTAGCCAAGCCACTTAACCCTCCGTGCCTCAGTTTCCCTATCTGTATAAACCAAAGACAGCAACGGCGTCTAACTTACAGAGTTGTTATAAAGAGTTAATACACGGACAGCAGGGACCACCAGCCTTCTGGAAAGGGCCAGAAAGTCCCAATTTTAGGCTTTGCAGGCCCTACGGTCCACTCGGCCATCGAGCAACAGGTGCCATGAGTGGCTATGTGCCAATAGAACTTGACTCACGGACTCTGAAGTTTGAATTTCATCATTTTTGGGTGGCCCAAGATATTATTCTTTGATTTTTCTTCCCCCACCAGTTAAAAATGTAAAAAAACAAACAAACCAGGGGGGAGGCTGTATTTGACCTTGGGCCGACCCTGATGTATTTATAGCATTGACAGTAAGGCTTGGCACACAGAAAGTGCTCAACAAATGTCATGATTACTATTATTGTAGTTGTTGTGCTTAGTCTTGAGGTCATAAAGGGGGGCTCAGAGTTAGGGGATGAGAGCAGAGAAGTAGCTGAGGGGCGCCTGGGGGGCTCAGGCGGTGGAGCGTCCGACTTCGGCTCGGGTCACGATCTCACGGTTTGTGGGTTCGAGCCCCGCGTCGGGCTCTGTGCTGACAGCTCACGGCCTGGAGCCTGCCTCGGCTTCTGTGTCTCCCTCTCCATCTGCCCCTCCCCTGCACACGCTCTTGTCTGTCTCTCTCTCAAAAATAAACATAAAAAAAAAATTGAAGTTGCTGTTTCGGAGAATTTGTCACGCAGCAGTTGCTAACTGATACATACCACCGCTTAACCATTCTCTCATTACACCAAAGAAAGGGAACATAGATTCTCTTCAATTCCCTTTCCATCCTTCTAAAACTTTTTGAAAAATGCCTCGTAACGCTTATTTATTATTCTGAGAGAGAGAGTGCAAGCGGGGGAGGGGCAGAGAGAGAGGGAGACGCAGAATCCAAAGCAGGTTCCGGACTCCGAGCCGTCAGCACGGAGCCCGACGCGGGGCTCGAACTCACAAACCGCGAGATCATGACCTCAGCCGAAGTCGGACGCTTAACCGACTGCGCCACCCAGGCGCCCCTGATTTTCCTTTTAAAGAGAGAGGAGGCCGTGGGCTCACAGCTTGGGGCCCCGAAGCAGGAGAATTTAGTCACTGGGTTTTGTTTTCACTGTGGCTCTCCGAATTGTTCTCCTCACAGCCGCCAGAGGGCGCCTGTGAGTGCGGTCCCGCCCTCCTCCGCCCACAGCCCTCCAGGGCTCCCACCTTCCTGGGGGGAGGGGGGAGGGGAAGGCCCAAGTCCACTCTGAGGCCCAGAAGCCCTTGTGTGACCTGCCCCCATTCCCTCTCTCCCCTCCCCTCCTCCCTCTCTCCCCCTCCATCTCTCTGCTCCAGCCACACACGTGCCTCCTCCCTGGTCCCCCCACATGTTAGCAGTGTCCTGCCCCAGGACCTTTGCACTGGCTGTTCCCGCTGCTGGCAAGCTCTTCCTCCCTTTCACTTCCTTTGTGTTTTTTTGCTCAAACATCTCTGCAGTGAAACTCTCGCTTTTATCCTAATTAAAAATCGCCAGCCCTGCCCTCTACTCAGGATTTAGTGCCACGTTCTGTTCTACGCTCCGGACGAGAGCGTGGGGTTCCGAGTCTGGGACTCCCCGAACAGTGCTCCTAGGACGGGGGTCTAGAATGCCCCCGCCTGCCCACGACCTTGTCCTCAGCCTGGCCTGTCCCCAGCTCGCTCTGTCCCCTCCCTCCAGGAGCTCAGAAATTCACCCGGCACACAGATGCCAGACGGGAAAATTAATTGGGCCTCGCTAGGGCTGCTCTCCCCGCTCCCCGTCAATAACAGCCGTAAAGCGGGATTTATGCGGCGGTGCTGGCTCCGGATGGAAACTGGGAGGAGGGGCACCGTTCTAGAAAAGTCAGTCCCTTGCCATGAGAACAGGCAGCAGCTGGGACTCCAGGAGCAGAGCCATCTTCCTGTTGCCTTTCTAGAGGTCGGAACTTTCCCCGGGTTGGGTGGGCGGGCGGGCAGAAAGGAAGATGCCCCCGGGGCGGCCCAGTCCTTGGTCAGGAGTCACTTATCTAATTATATTCCACATCGCTAAGCACCTACTGGCGTGCCCGGCCGCGTCCAAAGTGGTCTTGGAACGTTAGCTGTTTTAATGGGGAGGCACGGATTTGTTTTCTATTTTAACCAACAGGGAAACTGCGGCCCAGAGAGGTTAGGCAACTTGCTTCAGGTTGCACAGCTCACACGCACCCCTGGCTTAGGGGGTCTGTGGGGACTCGGATGTGACGGGGACGATGGAGGCAGTCAAAGAAGGTATGACTGGCCAGCTAGGGGACGCCAAGAGCGTTCCATCTCCTAGGCGCCACATGGCCACAGACTGATTTAATTGAGGGCTGCTGGACACACCTGAAGCTGGTCGATGGCGCCCGCCTGAAGCCCTTGCGTATCCTGATCCCTCAACCTCCCTTGTCTTTCCTCCCCCCTCTCGTCTGGGCAGGAGCTGTTCCAGGCATCTTTGGGGAAGTGAAGAACGGTCTGGCCTCAAATCTTGGCTCTGCTGTGTGGCCGCGGGGATGTGTCTTCCCCTCTCTGGGCTCAGCTTCCTCATCTGAAAAACGGGGCTCACGATACCCGTGGAGCTGTGCGGGCAGACAGGGGCGCATCTGGCTCTGACCGAGCGCCCAGCGAGCAGCCACCATTTTCACTATCGGTCTCACTGTTTTTCTGTCGCCCTCCAACCGCAGAGCGAGACGAGGCGGCTGCGTCTCCCCCTCCCCAGAGCCCCTCTTGCACTCCCCGGACCAGATTCAGCGGCTTCCTTTTCCTGCAGGCACCGCGGGGACGGTTTTGATGGACATGTTTTTTGCACAGGAAAAAAGCTGGAGCGATTGTATTTTGCCAAAAGTGTCAGCCGGAGAGAAAATACTTCCCGCATCTCTGGCGAGTGTTGATGTGCGAGAGCTAGCACGTTGGTGGGGGGCCGGGGAGGGGGCTCCACACGACGGGGGCCAGCTGGCCCCACCCGGCCCAGCAGACTTTTCGGCCTCCAGCCCCCTCCCTCCCTTCACCAGGGCCCAGGCCCGGCTCCTCACCCCCCTCCTCGCCAGTCTCTACCTGGCCTCTCCCCTCGGACAGTCCCACATTCTCACCCCGACACCCTCCCCTTTCTCTCTCCCCTCGATGCGTGTGGAATGAGCAAATGTCATTGGAGCTGTGGTTTGCAGAATGAGGAGTTTGCCTGGAGAAGGGGGTGAGCGGCAAGAGAAATCCAGGCAGCGAGTACAGCTTGTGCAAATGCCCTGGGGCAGGACCGTGCCTGGCGTGAAGGAGAAACCTCGAGGCCCATGTGGCTGGAGCAGAGTGAGGCAGCAGGGGAGAGGGGAGGAGACGGGGCAGGTCGTGCAGGGATCTTTGGGGCCGCAGGGAGGATTTCAGGTTTTACTCCAGGGGCACTAGGGAGCCCTGGGAGGATTTGGAGCAGGGGAGGAGCACATGGAAGGAGCACCCTCACGTATATGGGGACAAGGGGAGATGTCAGTGGCATTCAGTGACACGCACAATAAACCAAACTCCGTCTCTACCCACCTTCTACAGACCTGTTCACCTTTGCTTCAGCATTGAAGTGCAAATATGTGGAAACCACCAGAAAAAAGCTCACCACCAGGGCTGGGCGGCCCCTGCCGCCCGTATATGAGGGAATACGACGCAGGCAGGATACATGGTAAAGGTTGGGGTCGGCTCTGTGAGCCCACTGGACTGACCTCTGGGATACGTGGGCGGGGCAAGAGGAAGCTGCAGAACAATGACGGGGGAGGAGAAAGTTCTGGAAGCCTTTGCACCAGACTACCAACGGGGTTCGCCGAAGGCAAGGGCGTTTTTGCCCAGGGTTTTATTTTGTTTTGTTTTACTGTTACTTTGTTTTAATCCAAGTGAAATTCACAAACGTAAGGCGAAATTCACCAGCCCAGTGGAGCGCGTTCCAACCCCGCCCTGCTTCTCTCTCGTTCCAAAACACGTCCGTCATCCCAAAAGACTCGGCACCCCAAAATATTACTTCTTTGCGTGTTTTTATCTTTTATTTTTTAAGTAGGCTCCACGCCAGTGTGGAACCCAATACGGGGTTTGAACTCACAACCCTGAGACCAAGACTTGGATGCTTAACCGACGGAGCCATCCAGGTGCCCCACTTTTTTACATTTTTTATTTTTATTTTTAAAAGTTTGTTTGTTTGTTTAGAGAGAGCACACGTGAGCGAAATGGGGGCAGAGAGAGACTCCTAAGCAGAGTGCTGTCAGCACAGAGCCCAATGCGGGGCTCGAACCCACGAACCACGAGATCGTGACCTGAGCCGAAACCAAGAGTTGGACACTCAACCCACTGAACCACCCAGGTGCCCCCCTTTTCACACTTTCAAATAAGTTTTTATTGTGTGAAATACACATACCATGAAATGTACCATTAATGGCATTGAGCACATTCACACGTTGGGCAACTGCCACCTCTATCTAGTTCTAGAAGGCTCCATCACCCCAGGGTAAACCCTGGCCCCATCAGCAGTCACCTCCCATCCTTCCCCCAGCCCCGCCCCCCACGAGCCTCCTTCCTGACCGCCGATGAGCCTGTTCCTGACGTTTCACACACGTGGACTCACAGAGGCGTGGCCTCTCATGTCTGGTTCCCTCCCTGAGCGTCATGTGTCCAGGGTCCGGCCGCGGGGCGGTGGGGGTGGGCGCCTCGCTCCTGCTCGTGGCTAAAGAATATTCCAGTGTGTGAGGGGCCATGTTTTCTGCGTGTGCTCGTCAGTAGATGGACATTCCGGTTGTTTCCATCTGTCGGCTGTTATAAATAATGCTGCCGTGAGCACCTGCGTGCGAGGTTGGGCGTATCCCCAGGAGCGGAATTGCTGGGTCATAGGGTAGTTTTATGGGTAACTTATCAAGGAGACACCAAACTATTATTAACACTTTTAAACCAGAGGAAGGTTCCCGGGTCAGCGGGTGGTGGTGACTGTCACCCAGATGAGTGGCCTTCCTGGGGGACCGAGGCCCCTGCCTCAATTAAAGGGGTGGTACCTCTTGGCATTAGCCTGTTGCCACAAGAAAACATAAGCCCAGCGTGGCCAGATTTCATCTTTTTTTTTTTTTTTTTTGAGAGAGAGAGAGAGAGAGAGAGAGACAGAATATGAGTGGGGGAGGGGCAGAGAGAGAGGGAGACACAGAATCCCAAGCAGGCTCCAGGCTCCCAGCCGTCAGCACAGAGCCCGATGCAGGGCTCGAACTCATGAACCTCGAGATCACGGCCTGAGCCGAAGTCGGATGCTTAACCGACTGAGCCACCCAGACGCCCCTGATGGCGCTCCTTCCAAATGGAGGCCACTGAAACCACCCGTACGAGATCCCTGTGGCTGCTGTAACATGACCACAGATTTAGGGGCTTAACAATACACATTTATTATCTTACGCTCCTGGAGGCCAGAAGTCCACGAGGGATTCCGTGGGCTAAAACCCCAGGCGTGGGCAGGGCTGGTTCCTCCTGGGAGATCCAGGGAGGGGGGCCGTCCCCCCTCTTTAGGCGCCGCATCCCTGGCCGGTGGCCCCTGCTCCAGCCTCAGGGCCAGCAGCACTGGGTCTGCCCATGTCTCTGCCCGAGGTGATCGCATGGGGCCCAATGGCTGATCGAAACTTCCTCATGTCGACATCCTTCCTCTAGTCACACTCGCAAATTTCCTTTCTCCTGGGGGCTGCCGTAACAAAGTACCACAAATGGATGGCTTAAAACAGCAAAGATTTATTCTCTGGAGATTCTGGAGGCGGAAGTCGGAGATCCAGGTGTGGCCAGGGCCGTGCTCGCTCCCAAGGCTCTAGGGGAGGGTCCTTCCTGCCTCTTCCGGCTCCTGGTGGCCCCAGGTGTTCCTGGGCTTGTGGCCGCCACCCGCCACCTCTGCCTCCAGCTTCCCTCCTGGTCTCTGTGTCCTCTCCTCTTCTTGCCTGGACACCCACCGGTCATTGGATTTAAGGCTCACCCTGGATCTAGATGATTCCATGCCGAGATCCGCAACTGATTACGTCTGCAGACGCTATTTGCGAATAAGGTGATATTCTGGGCTTCTGGGTGGGTCTGAACTTTGGGGGGACACTGTTTACCCCACTGCACCACGTAAGGTGCCGTACTCGTGGGTTCGAAGGATTAGGGTGGAGACATCCTTTCGGGGATATTATCCTGTCTACCACATCATCCGTCATATTGTGTCCCCCCCTTGCTCAAAGCCCTCCCATGGCTCCCCGTTGCCTTCCACTAAAACCAAAACTCCTCCCTGGGGCCCACAGGTCTTCCCAGACCACCTGTGCTAAATTTGCCCCCTCCCGCCCCATAGCGGCCACCAGAGGGTGCCCATGAGCACTCGAGTCAGGTCCCCCCTCCTCTGCCAGCAGCCCTCCAGGGCTCCCACCTTCCTGGGGGGAAAGACCGAGTTTTCCCTGCGGTCCCTGAGGCCCTACAGGACCTGCTCCTGTCCCCTTCCTGTCCTCCCCTCCCCACTCTCTCCCCTTTACTCACGCTGCTTCAGCCACACTGGTCTCCTTGCTGTTTCTGGAGAACACCAGACCCACTCCTGCCCCAGGACCTTTGCATGGGCAGACCTTCCGCCTGCAATGCCCTTCCTCCAGCTACCTGGCTACTTTACTTTTCCGACCTCCCTGGGCTGTCTGCTCCGAGGTCACCCCTTCAGCGAGGCCCGGTCCCCATCCCATCCCCCTCTCCCTGCTCCCTTTCCCCGTAGCACCAACACACCACACGATTGTTTGTAGTGTTTATTGTTTGCTGTGCATCCTCCCCACTGGGCGTGAGCCCCAGGAAGGCTCTTCTGCAGCCCCCCGGCCCAGCAAACAGGGGGACTCCGACGAATACCCGTATGATCCAAGATGACTTACTTTCTGTCCTCGGAGCCTCAGTTTCCATAGCTGGCTAGCGAGGTCCCAATCTGCCCATCCTTGGGGTCGGTGAGAGTCCCCAGCTGTCCCCTGACAAACGGTACCTGCCCGACTCTCGCTCCCTCGGTCCATCGCTCAGACCCGGGAGCGGGAGGTGACGGCCGCCCTGCAGGTGCCACTGGCTCGGGCTGTACCATCGGGGCCAAGATCCTGTCACATTTGGTAAATTGCAGGCAGGCAGCTCCTGCGGCTGCAGGGCTGGGGACGGGCGAGGACTCGACCGGGCCTATGCAGAGCCCCACTTGAGACTGAGGGCTGGGCTCGGGGGTGGAGGCCTGGGAGCCCTCCCTCCCCCTCCCTGGGCCTCAGTCTCCCCATCAGCAAAGAGAAGAGGCCTTGAGATTGCTGAGGCATCTTTGAGTTCCTTTGTCCACGTCCCGCACGGAGTCCCCGCGAGCCTCCATATATAAAGTGCAAGGGTGAAAAAAGAAGAGGTGAAGTCTGGACATGGGGAGGGGTGTAAGAGCTGGGGCCGTCTCCTTTGCTGTTCGATTTCCACCCCCGGGACAGGGCCCGGAGCTCAACAAACAGTAATCGTGCCTCCCTCGTGAGAGCCGCATCGATCGAACCTCAGATGTGTGTATTTTGTGGCAGGCTGCGGACTTTATAGGGATTTAAGGTCTAATTTGGGCCTCACAGCAGCCCTGCGACATAGGGAGCTGTCATCCCCCCATTTTGCAGATGGGGAAACCAAGCCTCAGAGAGGGGAAGGCACTGACTCAAGGTTACACAGCCGAGGAGTCGAGGGGTCTCTCTGATCCTGTCCGCACTCGGTGCCCCAGTGATCGCCTGCCACGCGAAGAAACGCACGTTGACTGGCTCTTCGGGAAGGGGGAGGGGACTCTTGGCCATTCCCCCTCATGACCCAGGGGCCTCCGGTTTTCCCCAAGAGCAAGGTCATGGCCAAGAGGCCCTGCCACCTCTTCAGTCTACGAGCACAGCTGGCGCCTCGCACAGAGACGGCCAGGGGAACTGATCCCTTCCTTGAACCCTAGGAAGGCTCCCACCCCGTGGAGACCCCTCTGGGGGGAGGAAGGGAGGAAAGACACAGGAGAGAAGAGCGGAGGGGAGGGGAGTCTCCCCACGTGTCTACCTGCAGCCCCCTTTAAAGAAAAGCGAAAGAAAAACAGAAGAGAAAAAAACCAAGAGCCAGCCCGCTGGCTGCGTGTAAGCGTGTGCGTGTGTGCGCGCACACGCAGATCTATGAAATATTTAGGTGGTGCCCAGTGTGTTTGTGGCTGTAATTAATCTTGCGTCTCGTTGGCAGAGAGCAGCGCGTTAAGAAATTACTTTCGGCGGCGGCCCCGGGCGGGGGAAGCGAAGGCTGGCGAGGCCCAGGCTCCTTCTCCGGGCGGAGGGCGTGCAGAGGGGGAGGACTGCGGGCAAGCTCGTGACCCCGGACGAGCTTCCCCTGGGATGCCCCGCCCCCCACCCCCAGGGCCCTTCACCATTAGGGCCACGGAGTCTGCAACCCGGCCGGAACCCCCTGCACCCTGGGTGCTGAGCTAAGTGAATGTTTCGTAGTTGTCTCACTTTGTTTTTACAGCTTTGGGGTGGGGTGGCTGGCAGGCAAAAACCTGCAAATATTGGACGGGCGCAGTTGGACGTATTCTCTCGCACGTGAGCACTCGCGGGCGCGCGCATGCGCGCGTGTGCACGGCTCCCCGCCGCGCGTAAAACCAGCGGGACGGTGAGCGCGCGCGTCCTTCACGCCTTCACCCCAAAGGTCCTGCATCCCTGCGTCCCCCCCCCAATATCCTCCGTGCTGTCCCACCCCCCGCCCCCACCCCTTCCTAGGCAACCACCGATCTGCTTGAAGTCCTTATAAATTAGTTTGCATTTTCTAGCTGTTCTATAGAGAGCACCTTTTGAGCGCGGCGCCTGTGGCCCAGCTTCATGGCTTTGAGGTTCCTCTGGGTTGTTGTGTGTCTCCGGGCTCTGTTTCTTTTTCTGGCTGAGGAATGTTCCATGGTTGGCATGAATCGCTGCTTCCTCATCCACTCACCTGTCGGTGGACGTTTGGGTGGCTTCCGGGTTGGGCTGTTGGGGATACTGCCGCGCTTGGGGCGCCTGGGTGGGGGGTGGGGGGCTCAGTGGGTTGAGCGCCGGGCTTCCGCTCGGGTCATGATCTCACAGTTCGTAGGTTCGAGCCCTGCATCAATCAGGCTTTGCACCCACAGCCTGCTTTGGACTCTCTGTCTCCCTCACTCTCTGCCTCTCACCCGCTTAGGCGCGCTTTCTCGCTCGGCGTCTCTCTCTCTTTCGCTCTCAAAAAAAAAAAAAGAAAAGAAACCCCTACTTTAAAACAACAACAAAAAACTGGGAATACTACCGCCCTGAACAGGAGGGTGCATGTCTGTGTGTGGATGGGGGCTCCCGTCTCTCCTGGGTAAACCCCAGCAGTGGGATTCCTGGGTCGTATGGTTGGGGCGTGGTCCACTTTTTAAGATTCGGGCTATGCGTTTGAAATTTGATGGCCGTGCATGTGAAAGTCTAGGCGTAGGTCTGGTTCCATCCGTGAGGCAACTCCGTGACAAGAAGGGGGGCCTCAGGACGGTGGCAGAGCTGGGACTCAAACCCCCACGCCAAGCTGTGAATGGAAGCTCGTGGGCGTACCCAGTATCTCCCTTTCTCTCAACTTGGCCGCGAGCAAGTCTCATTCCGCACGGTGTTGTCCCCTGAGGCCCTGGTTTCTGGTAGGTGCTCAGTAAATGTACACAGAAGCCCAGAGGAGAGCCAGAAGTCTGGCTGCAAATCAGATTCACTCCCCCTCTGCCTGAAACGCTCAGTGGCTCCCTAGTGCCTTTGGGAGAAAACTGAAACCCCTTTAATGCAACCGAAGCCGGGTCTGAATTCTGGCCCTGCTCCTTCTGTTCCAGCCACACTGGCCTCCTCCTTATTCACGCTGTCTCGAAACATGGGCCTGCCTCAGGGCCTTCGCACCTGCTGTGCCCGCTGCTTGGACCGCTCACCTCCCTGACTTCCCCATCCAAGTCAGCCCCACCCAGGCCTCTCTGTGGCGTTATTTCCTCTCCCTAGGCCTCTTTGCTCCTTGAAATTCTGTTATATATTTATTTACTGTCTGTCAGGCACTGTTCCAGGCACGCATTTAACCTGTGGTAGCTCCTTTCAACTTTTTCTCCCCCCCACAACTCCCTGCGTTAGTTAGGAACTGTCGTTATCTCCACTTCCAGACGAGGACACTGAGGCACAGAGGGATTCGGGCCGCACAGCCAGGGGTCTGTGCTCACGGTCTGCCGCCCCGCGGGACCCGTCTGACGGCTGTGGTCCCAGCACAGGGTCCCGCTCAGTGTGGTCGGCACACAGCCCCCTTGGTACAGGTACGGCAGCAGAAACCCCCCGGGGTCGGGGGCGGCGACCTCCCCAGTGGCGGGGCTGGATTTGAATCCACATCCTGGGCCGTGTTCCCTCCCGTCCCCGGAGCCGCAGCCAGGGCCCCCGAACTGGAAGCTCGGAGCCTCCGAGTGGCCTCGGCGGGTGCTGGCTCAGACGGCGAACAGATGCTCGCTATTTTAAACCCACTGTTTAACTCATTAAGACAGCTGTTTCCCATCCCCAAAGTCGGCGGAATTAGAATTAAATTCATTCCAGAATTAAATACACACATACACACGCACACACCCCGCCACCATTTGGAGGCAAAACTTGTTAGCATTTAGGCAAGCTGTGCCTTCGAGCCTGGGGACGAGGCTTTGCTTCTGCCTGACGAGTTACATCACGGCCCAGTGGTTGCCAGCTGGGCCCGTGGCCAGCGGGCCCCGCAGGCCCAGATTCCTGTGTCTACCTCGGCCTCTGCCATCGGAGCCCGGCCGCCCCCTGGGTTTTCCCCTGACCTTCAGGCCCAGCGGGGCCCAGACGGAACTCCGTGTCCGTCTCTGAAGTGGCTTCCTCTCCCGGGTCCCCGTCCTGGGGACGGCCATCCTGTTTCCACCTGGGGCTCACAGCCGGGGCCAGACTCACCTCCCCTTCCTCCTCTTACCTTCAGATGGTCACGCGGCTCCCCCCCCCCCCGCCCCCACCGGTGATGCTGCTTCCGACAAGCTTTGCCCCACCCCTGCCTGCTACTGCACTGGTCCGAGCCTCTGTTACATCCACCCCGATTGCTTCCTCCCTAGGCTCCCGGTTTCCGTTTTTAACCCCGACCGGCTGCTTTTCCTCAGCAGCCAGCAGGGTTTTCCTCGACCCTCTATCGGGCTGTGTCCCTCCCTCGCTTAAAATGCTTCAGCGCAGGACTGCCCGGTAGAACGTTTCGTTGAGGATGGAATGTTCTAGACCTGTGCCGCCCAATACCGTCACCTCCCCTGTGTGCTCCCTGTGGAGCACTTGGATCGTGGCGTGTGTGAACGAGGGACTGAGTTCAATTTTGCTTCACCGGAAATGGACTGAAATAGCCACGCGTAGCTAGCGGCTGCTGTATCGGTCAGTGCGAGGGTAAAGGCCCTGTGGCCGATGCCGTCGATGGCCTTCCCGGGTCCCCTGGTCCCCCACCAGCTCCCCGTGCTGCTGGCTGGCATCCCAGCTCTGACCCTCCGCCTGAACCTGCTTTGCTCATGCCCGTGCAGGCTACAAGTGTTGCAGAATCCTGTCACTCCCTCTCGTAGCCTCCGGCCGGTGGCTGGAGCATAAATACCCCAGCTCCCTCCTCCCTCTGCGCTGTCTCCCAGAAGTCCCGGATGGGACTGACCCCCTCTGCCTACCACGGTCACCTGCTCATGAGTGCCGCCCTCCCCCCACCCCCCATTTCTGGCTCCTTCCCCTCCCTCTCTCACTATCCCGCGGCCCTCCTGGGCTTCCTGGAATCACTTACCCCGTCAACTACTTGTACCCGAATCCTTGTCTCAGGGGAACCCAGATACACAGGCTTTGCGTTGCGCTTACAGTAAAAGACAAAATGCCCATTTCTATCCGCAAGACCCTCCGGGATCAAGGCAGTTACCCACGCCAGCCACACTGTTCTTCACGTTTCTTCAGACACACCGACCCCTCCTGCCACAGGACCTTTGCCCGTGTGCTGTTCCTGCTCCTTGGAGCTCTGGTCTTCCCCACCCCGTCTCCTTCTGCCAACTCCTCCTCACCCTTCAGGTCTTGGTTTACGTGACAACCCACTCGGAGAGGACTTCCCTGACCACCTTCTATGCCAGCCATCATCTCCTTCTGAGACTTTCTCCTCCTCTCCTCCGCCCGCCTCTTCCTCCTCCCTTCTTCCTTAAAAAAATTTTTTTTAGGGGCGCCTGGGTGGCGCAGTCGGTTAAGCGTCCGACTTCAGCCAGGTCACGATCTCGCGGTCCGTGAGTTCGAGCCCCGCGTCGGGCTCTGGGCTGACGGCTCGGAGCCTGGAGCCTGCTTCCGATTCTGTGTCTCCCTCTCTCTCTGCGCCTCCCCCGTTCATGCTCTGTCTCTCTCTGTCCCAAAAATAAATAAAAAACGTTGAAAAAAAATTTTTTTTAAATAAAAAAAAAATTTTTTTAATGTTTATTTATTTTTGAGAGTGAGAGAGACAGAGCATGAGCGGGGGAGGGGAAGGGAGAGAGGGAGACACAGGATCCCAAGCAGGCTCCAGGCTCCGAGCCGTCAGCCCAGAGCCCGACGCGGGGCTCGAGCTCACAAACCGCGAGATGACCTGAGCCGAAGTCAGATGCTTAAGCGACTGAGCCCCCCGGGCGCCCCTCCTTCCTTCTTCTTCTTTTCCTTAAGGCTGTTTGGGTTTTTTGAATGTTCTGCTTTGAAATAATCATAGACTCACAGAAGAACGGGGTCACCACACGCCGCAGAAAGTACAGGTTCCTGGACACCCTCCACCCAGCTGTCCCGAGTGATGACATTTTACATCAACCCGGTAGGATGGGCAAAACCCGGAAATTAACGCGGGGACAACGTTGCTAACAAACTTACCTCATCCGGGGTTTGACCGGCCCAGGACCCCGGCCAGAGCCGCTCACTGTGTTTCGTTGTCACATGCCCGCGGTCTCTCATCTTCCACGACCTTGACCTTTGGAAGAGTTTGGGGGACCGCCCCTCCGTTCGGGTCTGTCTGATATCGGCTCAGGACGAGCCTGGGCTGGGCAGTGTGGCCCGGGTCCCACGGAGGGGACGCTGCGTCCTCCTCAGGGCGGGAGGCCAGGAGTCGCCCGAAGCCGACGCGTCTCATCCCCGGTGATGTTAACCTTGATCCCGTGGTTACCGCGGTGTCTGCCAGGATCCCCCCACTGGAAAGTTATCATTTTACTTTTCAAATTAGCGAAGTCTCTTGGGAGAGCTACCCCGCTGGTCCCCACACTTGGGCCCACGAGTTCCGCCCAGCTCGTCGGGGTTGACCTTGACTCCTCAGACACTTGGGCTTGTCTCTTTGTTGTCTGACTCCCGTCACGGGACCGATCGCCACGTGAGATATGCCCGTTCCCTTGTGGGTCGCTTTCCTCCTCCACTGGACAGAGCCCCTGGACGGTGGGGACTGGGTTGGTGCCAGTCACTTCCGTGTCCCCAGCGCCCAGCCCAGGGTCTCGCACACGGTGGGTGCCCAGCACATATCTGATGAACAAATGCACCAAACGAAATGACGCCAGCCAGCACATCCCAGGTCGACTTGCGGGAGTGTGATTTGGTGGCACCCCAAGAATGTTCTAGAAGCAAAGGTCGTTCCTGTCTTCGGGCTCCCATTCGAATGCGCCTGCCTTGGGGAGACCTTCCTCGAACCGCCCCACCTCATGCTGCCCCCGCTTTCGTTTCCTTCGCTGCGTTTCACACCCTGAAATTGCTTCACCTGACGGCTGGTTTATTCATGGAGTTAATTCGTTGTCTGGCTGACTTCCCTCTTCTCGGCTGGAACAGAATCTCCGTAAGGTCGGGGGTTTTGTCTCCGTCACGGCTGTGTATCCGGCACCCAGCGCGTCGAAAGGAGCCAGGGACGCAGCGGCACAAAGGGAGACCCACACAGAGACAGAGACACAGGCAGAGACAGAGGGCAGAGACAGAGACAGAGGGCAGAGTCGGACAGCGGAGGTACCGACACAGAGACAGAGGAGGAGGAAGAGGGGTGAGACAAAAAGAGCCGCCCCCTGGCTCGCGCAGAAACGGAAAGATGGAAAGGGAGGGAGGGGGACAGGAAAGGGAGGGCATCTGATAAAGGAAGCACCCTTGGCAAGCACGTTGTCGGGGGGCAGCTGGGAGTTCAGCCCAACTGGGTCCTCCAGGAGGTGATGCGGGATGCGCACCCCAGAGCCCTGGCATCTGAGAAGGGAGAGAGACGGGGTGTTCGGTCCTGGGTCCCCGGCCGCGCCCAGGGGTGTTCATTTGCTGGCACGTTCCAGGCCACCTGCACGTGAGCCAAGAAGGTTCCAGAAGCCAGAGGAGCCTCCAGAAGGAGGGCCACGCGGCCGAGCCTTTGATCTTGGACTTCGGGTCTCCAGAACTTCGAAAACATTAATCCCCGATGTCCTCGGCCGCCCAGTTTGTGGTACTTTGTCCCGGCAGGCCCGAGGGAGCCGAGATGCCCCGTCGTCACCCTCCGCGGTCTTTGGCGAACCGCTTTCTCCGTCTCCCCCCCATCCTCGTCCGTCCGTTCCTTTATGTACCAAAACGTTCCCTAAATATCGGCTCTCCTGTCGTCTTTCTCTCCAAACTTCGTGAGAGTCACAGAAAGCGCAAATATCTTGCCACGGAGAGATGGGGTTTGCAAAATACAAAGACTCAGAAAACCAGATGAGGTTTTAAAATCCCAGTAGGGACAAGGACCTGTCCCTTAGGGAAATCAGTTGCTCGAATGACGTGAAAGGCGGGGGCACCAAGGGACTTCGGGGAGGAATCCCAGGGGGAAGGGCTTCGGCAGGGGTAACGTCACTCAGCCCCAAGCACCTGCTGTCCTCTTCCTCACTCAGGGCTACTGTCCCCTCTGAGTCCCTTCCCTGAGTGTCCGTCCCCTCCGTGGCTTCCCAGTCTCCCTGTCCCACTCCAGCCAGCGGCCAGAGGCCTCTTGCAGAAACACAAATTGCTTTTTATTTCAGGAGCAATCAGTGAATTCATTCCCATCGCACAAGAGCCAAGCAGTGCAGAAATCTAGAGAGTGGAAATGGAAAAGGCAGTGTGGTCCTGCCCTCCCGCTCAGCCTTTCTGTGGCTCCCATCGTCCTCCGTGGCCTTGCCCACCCTCTCCTGTCCTTGGGTCAGACCCTCTTTCCAGACACTCAGCCCCCCTTCCCTCCCCCCGCCCCCCAGTCCCTCCCTCCCTCTCCTTCCCTCCCTCCCTCTCCCCCACTCTCTCCCTCCTCTCAAGACCTTCTTACTCTCTTCGCATTCCCAGCGTGCTGTTCCCTGCCCTCTGACACCAAGTTCATCCTTACTCACCCTCCATTCTCCACGTGGTGACACCTCGCCTTGTCGGGGACAAGGATTCCAGGGGCTATTCCTGTCCTAGGGCCGCTGTAACCTGTGCCACCCCCTGGGGCGGAGCTGGGGGAAGGTCCTCCAGCAGCAGAAACCCGTCCTCTCCCCACGTCGGTGTCGGCAGGGCGGGCTCCTTCCCAGGGCTCACAGGGAGAGTCTGTCCCCTGTCCTCCCCCCCCACCCCCACCCGGCTTCTGCCGTGGCCACCACGTCACTCCGGTGTCTGCTTCTGTTGCCACATGGCCTCCTGCCCGTGTGTCCCTGTCTCCTCCATTGCCGGCTGAGGGCCGTCCTGGGAGGCATGGGGCCGCCGAGAAACCCCACAGAGCAAGTAGCCAGGCTGGCCAAGTGCCACGAGGGGACAAAATGCCCTTCCGGGCACCACAAGCAGCATTTGCAAGGCCCCAGAGGTCGAGGAATCACGATGCAGTCGGAGCGTTGAAAAGCATCGGGCTTAAGAGATTGGCAGGGTCCTGACCACCGTGAGTGGCCGGGGGGCGGCGGGGGTGGGGTGGGGGTACTTGTGGGCCACACAGAGGAGCCTGGACTTCATCTGGAGGGCACTGGGGGGGCCACGGGGAGACCAGAGGCTGGGATTTTAGACAGATCCCTGACTAGAAGGATTTCAAAGCAGAGGCAGGTCAGGGAGAGGGAGGACGTGAGACCCAGAGCCGAGCGCTGATCGTGCTTCGTCTCCTTCACCGCTCACACCGTCCGTCTTAACGGGATGGGTTCCTCATCATTGTGCTCAGTTTCCAGACCTGGAACCGGGGGCCCAGAGAGGTCGAGTGATTTACCTGGTGCCATCCAGACCTGAGCAGGCTAGCCTAGCCCAGGAGGAGGCAGACTCGGGGTGGGGGCTTTGGGGGAGAAGGGGAGGGGAGGCCGGGAAGCTGTCACCCAGGGCTCTGGCGGAGGATGGGGACACAGCTGGGGACCAGGCTGGGGAAGAGGCACCGAGGTGGGAGAGTAAAGCTGGTGCAGGACTGAAGGCATACCAGGCAGTGGGTCAGGGACCCCCCCCTTTCCCACCAGCGCCCCCCCCCCCCGCCCCGGCACCCTTCTCCCCCACCCCCTCAATCAAATCTAGTTAAACTCTAAGGACCTATGAACTCAGACCTAAGTCCTGAGAAAGAGCCAGCCCCGGAGAAAGGGCCCTCTAGGCCGAGAGCACAGCCTGTGCAAAGGCCCTGGGGCAGGACCAGGCCTGGCGTGTTGTGGCGACAGTGAGGGGGCGCCTGTGGCTGGAGCAGAGGGAATAGAGCGGGAGAGAGGGAGGAAGTTGGGAATTTGGGTTTTAAGAACCGACCTCGTGGGGGGAGGGCGTCGTGAACAAGTCTGGGTCCTTCTGGGTATCTGAAAAGGGGGCACCTTCCTGGGTGGGTCTCTGGGAGGCTGGAGAGATGATGCTGTACAGGACGAGTGTGAGTGCCGGGTCCGGGCCACCGGGGGCCGCTCTGTGGCCCCCCTGAGCCTTACGGGCTCCAGGAACTGAGCATGCCCTGAACCTCCCACAGGTTTCCTCTGAGGCTGCTCGGGCCGCTGGCTCTGAGACCCAGGAGTTCTGTCCCGGCCACAGCCCTAGGCAACCGGGGGGGCTCCTGGGGACAGGATGTAACAGGATGATGTCACAGAGGCCAGCGGCACCTGGAACCCTGGGGGCCCCTGGCCTCGGTGCCATCCTCCAGCAAGGCCTCCCGGGCGGGTCGACTGCTCCTGAGACCGGCCTTCACAGACACGCCCGATGCACGCTGGGTGCCACCGGGAGCAGTTTCTGCCTGGGGCCGCCCGGGGCCCGGCTGCCCCCGCTCACCCGCCTCTGAGCACCCCCTCCGAGCTCGCCTCCCTTCCACCCGGGCCACGGGCGCCCTGGGAGGCCCCGGAGATGCCCGCAGGCCTCCCGTCTGCGGTCCCCGGCGGGACCTAGCTGCGCACAGCGGCCGGAGGAGGCGGAGGGGGGGCGGCCGTGGGGTGGCGGTCGCCCTGATCCTGCTGGCCCTGCTGGCGCCCTCGGGGGCGGCGGTGCGGGCCGTGCGGGCCGGCAACGCCAGCACCCTGGACTTCGCGGACCCGCCGGCCCTGTTCGGGGTGCCCCTGGCCCCCGAGGGCGCGCGGGGCTGCCTGACGGAGGCCGAGCCGGCCGACGCGTGCCGCCCCATCGCGGGCCCGCGGCCGGGCAACGGCTCGCTGGGCGCCATCGTGCTGATCCGCCCAAACGACTGCACGGTCGACCTCAAGGCGCTGCACGCGCAGCGGGCCGGCTTCGAGGCGGCCGTCGTGCGCAACGCGCGCTCCGACGAGCTGGTGCGCACGGCGCCCGGGTTCGAGGAGCCGCGACGCCAGATCGCCATCCCCTCGGCGTTCGTGGGCGAGGCCGCCTCGACGGACCTGCGGCTCATCGTGCGCTGCGACAGGGCGGGCCACGTCCTCCGGCTGCCCGACTACCCGCCGTGCCCCAAGCCGGACCGCCACCCCGTGCCGGCCGCGTCCTGGGTGCTGGGCCGCGCCCTGGCCCTGCTCACGTCCGCCTTCTTCGTCCTGCGACGGCTGTGGGCCTGGCTGGGGGCCCCGGGGCCCCGGGGGCCGGCGGCCCAGACGCAGGCCCGCCGGAAGGCCCGGGTCCGCACCTTCACGCGGAGGAACGACCTGTGTGCCATCTGCCTGGACGACTACGAGGAGGGCGACCGGCTCAAGATCCTGCCCTGCTCCCACACCTATCACTGCAAGTGCATCGACCCCTGGTTCGCCCAGGCCGCCCGCCGCTCCTGCCCGGTGTGCCAGCAGTCGCTGGCCGGCACGGAGGACGGCTCCGACTCCACCGTCGAGAGCTTGGGCGACGAGGACGCCTCGCTGCCCGGCCACCGGCCCCCGCTCTGGGCCGTCCAGGCCCGGCTGCGCTCGCGGAGGCTGCGGCTGCTGGCCCGAGCCAGCTCGCACGGCCGCGCCCAGGCCACTGCGTCCCCGGAGAGGCCCCCAGAGCCGCCGTGAGGCCCCGCGGCCCCTGGCCGACCCAGATCGGGGCAGGGAGGGTGGAAATGCGGAGCGTTTCTAGTCTAGAGAGAATAAAGTGTGTCTGAAAACGGATTCTCGCCCTGGCTGCTGTGAGACCACGGGCTTCCGGCCCCTCCCGCCGCCCGTGTGGCGGACCCCAGCGGAGCCTGAGGCTGGATCCTGGGGGCCGGGTGGGGGGAGTCGCCGTGCGGTCACCGACGGTGGCCCTGGGACACCCCGTGCCTCCGGTCCAATCCCGGGCACGCAGGCTGCTGACCCCCGGTTGGCTTATTCGTTACGCATTTCAACGTTCTGTGTGTGTGTGTGTGTGTGTGTGTGTGTGTGTTTTCAAAATGTTTTACTTCGCACTGATTTTAGGTTTCCGGAAGAGTGGCAGAGATACTCCAGAGGGTTCCCACGTACCCCTCACACCTCTCACGTGGCCCGAGAAAGCACCGTGGGCACGTTATGGTGAACTCACGTCCAGCTTTTATCCGAATTTCCCCACCATTGCAAAATTTCATGGTGGAGAATGTCAAACGCACCCACGTAGAGAGGATGGAATAATGACCCCCCCCCCCCACCGTCCTGCCACAAACCCATTACTCAGATTCAGCCAGTGTCTATCTAGGGCCGCTCTCAACTCCTGTGCCCTTCCACTCACCCCCTCCCTTGTCATTTTGATGCCAATGCCAGATGGGTTTCATCTGGAAGCATGGGGTGTTTCGAAAGCAGCGGCTCTCAGCGGGGGTGGGGATTGGATTGACCCCAGGGTCATGGGATCGAGCCCCGTGTCCAGCTCTGGGCTTAAGGTTCTCTCTCTCTCCCTCTCCCTCTGCCCCTGTCTCCTGCTCACGCACACTCTCCCCCTAAACTAATAATAATAATAATAATAATAATAAACCCCACGGACTTCAGTATCGTGTTCAAAATAATGATTCCCTAACAGCCTCAGACATCCATCCAGGAGACACACGGAAATGCGGACCCCGTGATGTGTGTTTCTTTGGGCTGTCTGGCTCAGAATCTACGTAAAATCTAGAGTCGTCGGCGGTCTCCTAGGTCTTTTTTTTTTTTTCTTTTTTGAAGATTTTATTTTTTAAGCGGTCTCTACCCCCCACGTGGGGCTCGAACTCCCAATCCTGAGATCGAGTCCCCAGCTCCACCAACAGAGCCTCGGTGCTGTCCTAAGTCTTAACGGACAGCTCCTCCCATTCTCACCCCCCCCCTTACTTTTGCTTTGCGATGTATTCGTTGAAGCCCTATGGGTCATATGTGGTGACGTCTCCAGCCGGGGTTTCGCCAAGCCTGTCCCTGGGGTGCCATTTAGCATGTTTCTCTGTCCCCTGTCTCCCGGGACTTTGCAGCTGGATTCAGAGATCAGCTCAGATGTGGTTTAATTTTCTGGCGAGCAGATAAGGGGCTCCCACACCCCTTGAGAAGGGCTGGGCCATATTAAGGGGCCTTCGGGGCAATGACAGTTGTATGGCCCCGTGCCAAGCACGATCAGGAAGGTCAGGGAGGGACCATTCGATCTGACGCTGCTGACACGAATGGTGGGGAGGAGGTGCGTGTGCAGGAAGAGTAGTCCAGGAGGAGGGCAAGGCCCATGCAAAGGCCCTGGGGCAGGGCCAGACCTGGCGTGTTGGAGGAGCTGTAGCAAGGAGGCCCGTGTGGCTGGAGCAGGAGGAGCGAGGGGGAGACAGGGAGGAGGGGAGGGAGGGAGGGGGCGGCTTGCGCAGGATCTTGTAAATTTGGGGAGAGAATTCGGTTTTGACTCTGAGGCGCTGAGTAAGACCGCTGGACGGGTTTTAAGTAGCTCCGAGAAAATCCTGGGCGCCACTGCTAGGTCCCCATCTTCCAGACGAGGCAGCCGTGGGCCGGAGAGGCCGAGTGGCTTGCTTGGGGTCATGCGGTATAGGGGTGATGGTGGGGTCTGGACCCGGCGGTCTGGCCCCCACGGGCGAATGTGTGTGAGCGGAGTCAGAGGTTTCCCGCGCGATGGGCACTTAAGTGTTTTCCGCTCGTGCCTTGCTGTCCGCCCTGCACGACGAAGCTGGGGGCCTCCGAGGCGGTTTGAGGGAAAGGGTCTCCCTTCCTGGATCGAGGAGAGCAAAAAACGGGGTGTTGGCCGTGGCGTGCGCGTGCGTGCACAGAGGTGGGCTGAGGCCCTTGCACAGGGTCCCTGGGGGGCCACAGCTCTGTGACCAGGACCTCACACCCGCCTTGCTCCCGGCCCTAAGGCCACAAGCAGAGGCTACACTACTGGCCTCCACTGTGAACTCTCTCTGAGCCTCAGTCTCCCCATCCGTAAAGTGGGGACAGCGGTAGCAACGGCCCCGCGGGGCTCCCCGGGTGTGGACGATGCTAAGCACAGTACCCGGCCCCGCGCGTTCCATCTGTGTGTGGTGCTGGGGAAACTCGGGCGCTGTGTTAGCCCAAAGGGAGGTGCTCGGCCCGACCCAGAGAACGCGGGGGGCTTCCTGGCGGTGGCGTCTTCTAGACCGAGAGCAGAAAGCAGGACTCGGCGCCGTGCGAAGGGCAAGTGACCCCGGCAGCCAGAACAATGGGGGCAAAGGCCTGGTCTGGCATCCAGCAGGTGCCTAATAAGTGGACCTGGAGCCCCTGCCCCAAATCAGAACCTGCCTCCTCTGAGAAGCGGCCTCGGCTTCGTCCGAGCCTCTTCACTTCCCCCAACAGCCGGGCCTGGGCCCTTCTCCAGCCGCCTTCAGGGGGGCCGAGGACGGCCAAGGACCGCCAGCTTAGCGAGGCCAGCCTGCGCCAGCCCCATCGGCCCCGCCTTGGCTGCTGCTCTAAGTAGGCACCAGGCGAGGCCTCCTCCTGCTCGCGCGGACAGGGTTCCATCTGTGTTGTCCGGGGCGACAGGGGGGTGGAGTGTGGCCAAATGGGGAAACTGAGGCTCAGAGAGGCTTAAAGCGACTTGCCGCGCGGGGAACACGGCTCAGAAGGGACAAAGCTGGGTTTGGTTTCGAACCGCGGAAGCCCGTCTTTGGAGGCCGTGTGCGTCGCCTCTCTGCCGTCCTCGCGGAGAGCGGGTGAAATGAAGGAGTGAACGGTGGCAGGAGGGGCAGACCGACCCATTTCTCCCAGGCCAGGTTTCTCAGGGCATCCTCACCCCGGGCCTCTGGCCCAGCGTCTCCTCCCCACCTCCGTTGGCGGGTGCCCATCCGCTCCAGTGTGAGCTGAGGACCGCGTGCTGTTTCACCTCCACTACTCCACACCCTCTGCTCCTCGTGATGCAACCAGCAAGAAGCAGATTCCAAGGAACTTACTGCCCCCTCCCCGCGGCTCCCGGAGGCAACTGCGAAATGGTGGAGGCCGCGAGGAGGCGGAGTGCCAAGACCTCACCCCAGCGGCATCTGGAAGAGGGGTGAGAAGCCTGTGATTCATCACCTGGCCCTCCTTCCTTCCTCTTCCTCTGTCCCCGCCTCTTCTCCACGCCCTGTCCTCTTCCCTGCCTCCCAGCCGGGGCCCAGGAGGGGAGGACGTTTTTAGGAACAGATGGCTGCCTTCCTCGCCCAGCATTCTGTCAGTTAATTAACGCCGCCTGTAATTAAACTTCCCACAAATTAGCTGTCAGCTACGCTAAAGGGAACCGTCCCTCTCAAATGCCACCTTGACTTGCTGAATTGTGAGCCTTGTCGACAAAATAATTAAAGGCAGAGGGAGGCAACCAAAATTTGGAGCCTTTTTTCCCCCTAATATCTCTAGCTGTGTCCACAGCTAAATGCTCCCATCCAGGACTTGGGAACACAACCAGGCTGTGTTCTGAGCTTCCGGGAATTCATGCCTTCCGTCGCGGAAGGAATTTTTACTGAGCCCTTGCTGTGTGCCAGGCACTGTGCTAGTAGCTGGGGACCCAACGGTCACAGAGATAAACCCAAGTCACTGCCGTCTCGAAGCTGACGTCCTTGACGTACATTTTTTAAAGCAAAGGAAAGAAATGGAGATATGAGAGCAGGGGGAAGGATACGCAGGGAGCGGGAAGGACCAGTGCAAAGGCCCTGAGGCAGGACTAGTCACGATGGAGGCTGGACCAGGTGGGGACGGAGGCAGGGGGGGCGGATAAGAACGCAGATTTAGGATAAATTTTGCGGGCAGAGGCAACAGGATTGGCTGACGTGTGGAGGAGGGGGAGGGTAAGAGAAAAGGAAAAAAAGGGGGGGATTCAGATCTCCAGCCCAGGAAGCAGAAGAAATGAATAGATGATCCACAGAGTTGCTACATTTCCAGGGCGAAGGCTTTTCCCCAAAGAAAAGTCTTCAGCCGCAGATAGGCCAAACGTCAAGGCCAGGGGAGAGTGGTTGGATGGGGTGAGGCCCCCAGCCCCAGCCTCCCCTGGCGGGGGGTCTCCCTGGCATCGAGGATGGGGCGAACACTGCCCACACCTCTTGGAACATAATGAGGTCCGAACAGCTTAGAGCTGAGCCCCGAGGAGACCCCACAGGCGTCTGGCCACCAGGCGAAGCCCCCCAAACCCTCCTCTGAGCCCAGAGAGCTGGGCCTCGGTGTTCTTGCCTTTCCCGGGATAGTTTGCATCCCCAAAGGACAGCTTTCAGGCCCTTAAATACGGGCTATAGCTGGGATTCCCTGAACTACATCCCTCACCAGTCCCCCCCCCACCCCCTGCCTCTTTTTTAATGTTTATTTTGAGAGAGAGAGAGACAGAGTGAGCAGGGGAGCCAAGCAGGCTCCGTGCTGTCCGCCGGACGTGAGATCACGACCTGAGCCGAATTCTAATTAGGATACTTCACCACCCAGGTGCCCCCGCCCGCCCGTTCACTACCCCTTTCTTCACCTTCAGGTCTTTGCTCGGGTAACACCTCCTCCAGGAAGCCTCCCCGATACCTCGGCCCGAGTCCCCGGAGCCCTCGCCAGGCCTGTGTTGCCTCCACTGCGGACCTAGTTGCCCATGTCGTAACGGCCTGCTATGGTGTCTGCCTTCTTCCCCCACTGGCCTGTGAACCCGGCGGGGGCGGGGTCCGCTTTGGTCCCTGCGGTGTCCCCACTGCCTGGGACGGTCGGCATGCAAGTATTTAATAGTAACTAATCATAGAGCTTATCGGAAACCCTTGGGACCAGATATGTTTTGGAATTCAGAATGTCCTAGATTTTAGGACAGTGACACCAGACACGTAAGACATCTTGTGTGAGACCCTAAGACCCCCGGGTTGGGCCTGGGGGGTCCACTCGCCGTCCCCGTGAAACACGTGGCAACATAATGGGAATATTCACAATAAATGAGATAAGGAAAGCTGATTAATAGCTAAGGCTACTAACTTTTTAAAAAATGTTTATTTATTTGAGAGAGAGAGAGAGAGACAGAGCATGAGCGGGACAGGGGCAGAGAGAGAGGGAGACACAGAATCTGAAACAGGCTCCAGGCTCTGAGCTGTCAGCACAGAGCCTGACGCGGGGCTCGAACTCACAAACCGTGAGACCATGACCTGAGTCGAAGTCGGACGCTCAACCGACTGAACCACCCAGGCGCCCCAAGACTATTAACTCTTGATGTTCAATGAGTTTTAAAGCCATCCTGATGAAAAACCTCTATTGTTAGGGCTTTTTATTATTGTATTTTATTTTATCTTTTATTCTATTATTTTTTCAAGTAGGCCCCATGCCCAGCACGGAGCTCAGGGCAGGGCTTGAACTCGCGGCTGTGAGTTCAAGACGGGATCTGAGATGGAGTCCGATGCTCAACCAACTGAGCCGCCCAGGCAGTCCTATTTCTGGAGCTTTTTCGATGTTGGGATGGTGGGTGAGGGATCGTGGGCCTGTGGCCAATGTCTATGGAGTGCTGTCACGGGCCTGGGAGCCAGGAGGAGATGCCTGCAGAGGTCCAGAGCACGGGGAGCACAGGGCCTGGTTCACATCCCAGCCCTGCCCGCTTTGGGACTTTGGCCGAGGGCCGGAGACATGGCCTTTGAGTACCTCAGTCTTCCCGTCTGTGAAATGGGGATGATAAAGCATAACTTCGTTGATGTTTAATGTATATAAAGTGCTCGGCCTATCACCTGGCCACAGGAAGTACTCACTCACTATTTGTCAAATCTTAAAAGTAAGCATTAAATAGACCGGAGACCACTCACGAGAATTCACATTAGGGCCCCCCCCCGCCCCCCACTCTCTGAGAAAGCCGGGCAAAGAGGTTCATTTGGAGACACGTGGAGGGAACTTCAAAACGAAGCACGAAGCGTGGGAAAACAAGAGACGAAGCCAGGTCTCTATTCTTCTCTGGCCCTCGCCTTGCAGATTACAAACACAAGTCTCAGGGAGCTTTCTGGGGCGCTTCAGACGCTGTCCATCCACAGAGGGAGTGGTTGCACAGTGTGTTGATTTGTCAAAACTCACAGAGCTGTCAGATTACCCCTCAGGAAAGGCTCAAAAGCATGAAGCCCCCCCCCCGGGGGCGCCGGGGTGGCTCAGTCGGCTAAGCGTCCGACTCCTGATTCCCGCTCAGGTCACGATCTCGCGGTTCCTGAGTTCGAGCCCTGCATCCGGCTCTGTGCCAACAGCAGGGAGTCCCCCCGCTCTCCCGCTCTCTCTCTCCAAATAAATAAATAAACGTTAAGAAAAAGTAAAAAAAAAAAAACAAAAAACAAACAAATGCCCCAAACCCAGGCTTGCGGGTGCCCCCCCCCACCCCCTCCGGCCGCCGGTGGGAAGGCGAAATGCTACAGCCGCTCGGAAAGACCGGGTGGCAGTTTCTTCCAAAGTTAAACACACACCTACCATATGACCCAGCCATCCTACTCCTGCGTGTTTGCCCAAGAGAAATGAAAACATATGTCCCCACGGAGACGTGTGTGACAATGTTCGTAGCAGCTTTATTCGGAACAGCCAAACACAGGAAACAACCCAAATGCCCAGGAGCCGGTGGCTAGATCAACACACCAGCTCTGTCCACACACTGCAGTGACAGCCCCGGAAGGGAATGAGCTACTCAGACGTGTGGCAACTTTACAGGCACCTCCAGAGCATGACATGGAGCGAAAGGAACCGGGTTCCAAAGACTGTGCCCTGTGTGATTCTGTTTAGATGCATTTCCAGAATAATCTGTGATGACGAAGCCAGAGCTACCTGGCAGGAGTGGGGTGGGGGGGCAGGGCAGGGGGGTGGGGTGGGGGGGCAGGGCAGGGGGGTGGGGTGGGGTAGCCCCCACCTCCCACGCCAAGTCTTCTGGAATGTTCTATACAGGGTCAGAACTAGGGTATGGTGGGGGGAGGCACGGTTCTCAGTGACCAAATTCAAGGAAGCACCATAGAACTCAGCAGTCAAGGTAAGTAATATTTCACTGCAAATATCTTTAAAATTTTTTTTAATGTTATTTATTTTTAGAGGAGAGAGAGAGAGACAGCGTGTGAGCGGGGTAAGGGCAGAGAGAATAGGAGACACAGAATCCGAAGCAGGCTGCAGGCCCCAGGCTGTCAGCGCAGAGCCCGACGCGGGGCTGGAACTCACAAACCGCGAGATCATGACCTGAGCCGAAGTCAGACGCTTAACCGAACTACCCAGGCGTCCCCTCCTTTTTTTTTTTTTTTAAGACTGCAGATATTTTTGAAAATAAAAATTAATGCAAAAAAAAAAAAATCCAGGGTGAACAAAATGTCATAATTCCAAATAGTAACAGGGGTCGACCTTGCACTTGCAAAACTCACCTCCCCCACCCGGGCGCTGGCCTCGGGTCCCCGCTTAGATAAAAAGGCATGCATCTGTACACTTAACGATGTGTGTGTTTGTGGCATGGAGGGGTTACACCTCAGTAAGAAAGTTAAGAAAAAAGGCAGCTGAAATCTACACCTGAAAATCTACCCGCCTATGGAGCGCCTGGGTGGCTCAGTCGGTTAAGCCTCCGACTTCGGGTCAGGTCAAGATCTCGCAGTTCGCGCGCGTTCCAGCCCCAGTTGGGCTCTGTGCTGACAGCTCGGAGCCTGGAGCCTGCTTCGGATTCTGTGACTCCCTCTCTCTCTCTCTGCCCCTCCCCTGCGCACACACTCTCTCTCTGTCTCTCAAAAAATAAATAAAGGTTAAAAAAATAAAAATCTACACGCCTACAATTAAAAAAAAAAAAAAGCCATTAGCCGGGTTCAGAAGGCAGGGGAGAAAGGAGGAAGAAAAGTATACAAAAGAACCAGTGGGCTGTGTGTGCGCGCGCGTGTGTATATGTGTGCGTGTGTGTATGTGCTGTGGGGGGTGGGGAGCCAGATTAAAAAATGTTTGTTGAATGTTTGCAGGGAACAAAAAGGCGCAGCCCCCCCCCCCAACGCGCCGGAGCTCCCAGTGAATAAACGAGTGAACGAGATAATTAAGAGGAGAGCCCCTCCTGCCTCCCCCTCCGCCCGCCTCCGCCCTCCCTGCCTCGGCCGCCGCGGACCGCGCGGCCCAGCCGCGGGGACATCGCGGCCGCTGCCTACCCTTCCCACCCTCGGTCCGCAGCCGCACCGGCGACTGTGGTGTCGTGTCCCTCTTCCCCAGGGTTCTGTGAAGCCCCGGAGGACGGGGACCCGGGTGCGACTTCGTCAGCACTCTATCCCCCAGGGGGCCCCGGGCTGGCATAGGGTGGACACTGAACTCATGTGCAATTATCCAGAAAGGTCGGTCAAAACTTCTGGGGTCCTTTGATCGCCGGAGGCTGGGGTGGGGTCCTTCCGTGCGCCCAGCCTTCCCGCTCAGACGGGAGGACTGGGGCGCCCCTGTGGCCAGGAGCTGGCGCGCAGGGGTCTCTAGGCCCAGCATGAGCCTTGAGAAGGGCAGGGGCAGGCAGGTGTCCCACAGGAGAGGGTGCAGGTGCCCAGGTACCCCCGGGAGGTGCGCGTGGCTGCAGGGACCCCTTCCCGCGCCCCGCACGCGGCGCGGGGAGCTCGGCCTCCAGCCCAGCCAATGGGAAGGCGGAGGGGGCGCATTACTTCATCAGGCAGCACGGCCATTGGCTGCGGGCTCCCGGTGGGCGGGCTCCGGGCTCAGCTCGCAGCGACCTGCGGGAGGTTGCTGGGGCCCTCGGGGAGGGACCGAGGAGGGGAGAGGCGAGGGGAGGAGAGGGGCGGGAGCGCGGGGGTGAGGAATTTGCCGTATCCGCCGGGCTGTGAGTGCGTCTTTATGACAAGCGCTTTGCCATTTACTCGGTGTCGCCCCTCGCCTGGCCATCCCAAGGCCGGTTTTTAGAGAGAAAGCAGGAAGGGGGGACGACAGGGTCCTCTCCACTAAATTAGGAGCCCCCTCCTCCGTACGCACCCACATTGTCCCCATGGCGGCGTGCGCTGCGCCCCCGCCCCCGGTCACACAGCACCTCGGCTTGCTCATCTGTGCCGGAGACACCACCCCTGTTCCCATGAATTCCCGGCGTAGCCTCCAGCCCTGGGCAGCCTGGGAGCACCCGCAGGTCGCAGGCTGCCCCTCTCGGAACCTCAGGTCCCCACTGTGTGAAGTGGGGTTGACAAAAGTCCCCACAACCTAGGGAGGTGCTTGCTGTAGAGATTCATCCAGGCGGCCACCAAACACGTATTGGCTACTTACTGTGCGCCGAGACCACAGCGGTCCTCAGTTCAGTTCCCTGGACCTTAAGTGACGGAAACAAAGGTCAACAGGTACGCCTTCATTTCCGAGAACTGTAGCGCTGCGAGGGACATAAAAGCAAGGGAGAAATGGAAGGAGAGACTGGGATGCTACGTTAGCCCAACAGTCAAGAAGGGCTCACCTGAAGAGGTGATGCTCAGACTGAATAAAAAGAAGCTGCGGGAAGATCTGGAGGAATAGCGTTCCAGGCAGACGAGAACCAGCATGTACAAAGGCCCTGAGGCAGGACGGAGCCTGGCATGTTGCCAGAACAGCGAAGGGGCCCGTGTGGCTGGAGCAGAGCGAGCGGAGGGGAGAGGGGGAGGAGGGGATGGTGGGGAGGGGACCGTCGCAGGTCATTCAGGGCCTTGGGAGCCCCAGGCAGCGCTTGGGCTTTCTCCTGCGGGAGGTGGGAGCCCTGGAGGGCTGTGGACAGAGGAGGGCGGGACCTGACCCAGGTGTTCACAGCGGCCCTCTGGTGGCCGCTGCGGGGAGGGCATCCTGGGAGGGGGGCCAGGTTGGAACCAGGGTGGAGGGGACTGCGCCTGTCCCAGGGATAAGTGAACCCAGGAGATTTCATTCCAGAGCTGTTGGGTTGCAGGGAGGCAGAAATTTGGTTCCTGCACGCGACTCGGCCCACAGTAGGTACTCAGTGAGCAGAGCAGTGAGTAGTGGCTGGATGATGGGGTGGCCTCCCCCCCCCCCACTTCCCCTAGGCCTCCACAGCCCAGACCAAATGAATGAGTGAGTCACCCCTGGCTGAGAGTGGCGGGGAGAGGTATACACTGGGCACTGACTCAAGCCTCCCGCCCAGGTGTCTTTGACTCATTCACACCCCCCACTCCTCACTGGTGTGCCCCCCCCCCAAGTGAGACGAGTAACACATCGCACCCCTGCCTGCAGGGTCCTCCCACCTTCCTGGCTGAGAATCCGAATGCGGCAAATTTCAGCCTCCATGATCCCCACCATGTGCCCCTGGGGGGTTACCTGGCTTTTTCTTGCACGCCTTTGGGACTGAGAAGCTCACTCTTTTTTTTTTTTTTAAGTTTATTTATTTTGAGAGACAGCGAGAGAGAGAATGGGGGAGGGGCAGAGAGAGAGAGAGAGAGAGAGAGAATCCCATGTAGGCCGTCAGCGCAGAGCCCGATGCAGGGCTCAATCTCACAAACAAACCCAGGAGATCGTGACCGAGCCAAAATCAAGAGTCGGATGCTTAACCTACTGAGCCACTCAGGCGCCCCGAGCTCGCTCTCTTTGAGTAAGTCAAAGATCTTAGGACCCACCCCCCCCCCCAATCTGCCTCCATCCGCAGAGACCTCTAAAAATATCGACCTGCACTTGACCCCATCACCGTGGGAACAACAAGGTCTTTTCTTGATGCCAGGAAAGGCCTTGTGTGGTGTGGCTTCTGCAGCTCACGCTGAACGTTGTCTGTGTGTTTCCTTCTCAACCTTTACACAAGCTGTTCGCTCTACTTGGAAGGCCCTTCTCCCTTCCTTTTTCCCTTGCCTGCCTCATTTTAGCACAGTTTAGGCAGCCCTGCTCCAGAATGCCTTCCCCCACCCCCGGGGGGGGGCGGGGAAGTTAAAGACTTAACTCGATCCCTCCGGTGGGGGGGGGGTACAGTGGATCTCCCCCAACCCAGCCTCGCGGATGAGACTTCCTGCTCCCCCAGGCCGACCAGACCTCCAGGCTGGGAGCTCCTTGCAAGGCTCTGAATCTCCCCAGCCAAGAAACTGGTTCTCCCCCGACCTGCCCCTCAGGCTCTCCCTCCTCCGTTCTGCCACCCGCCCCCCCCCGCCCCCCGCAGCCACCTCGGAGCCCCTTTTGAAGAGTGATTGACTAACAGCCATTAGATTAATGGGCTAGGCGCGTTTTCATTTCTGCTGCATCTACAAACTGAATGTTCCCGTGTAATTACAATTAAGGACATGTTGGCGTGTGTGTCTGACGGCTCCTGGCTTCCCGGGCCACCCTCCCCCTCTCTCAGGCCTTTTGCCTGTTTCCTTCTCTTTTTGTCCTTGGCTTTGGCCCTTCTCTCTCTGTTTTCTTCCCCACTTCCTCCTTCTTCCCACCTTTCTGCCCTGAAACCTTGATTCTCCTCCCCCCCCCCCCCCTCTTTTTCTTCGTGGAGGTCTCTCTCACTTCCTGGTTCTGTCTCTCTCCCGTCTGTCTCTGTTTCTCAATTCCCTCAGACTTTCTGTCTCTCTCGATTTGTTTCCATCTCTTAGCGTCTTCACCTGTCTCGCTGTGTCTGTCTCTGGGTCTCTCAGCCGTTTGCTTTCTTTCGCTGTCTTAGCCGATCTCTCTGAGTCCTTTTCTCTCCTTTTTATCCGTGCCCAACGTACCCGGAGTCTTAAGTGTGCGGCCTGAGGCATCATTCCTCAGGTAGAGACTTGCGTAGACACCACTAGATCAAGATGTGGAATATTCTAGCCTTCTGAATCCACTTTGTGCCCCTCCCAGGCGGCGCCCTTGAGGGTAATTGTATTTTGTTTTTTCCTTTTGCTTTTCCTACCCCGATCCTGGTTACCGAGTAGCTTTGCATGCCCCCTCCCCTCCCCAGGTGGCCGTCCCACGAAGGGCCAGGCAAGGGGCTATGGGCCCGGGATCCGAAGAGGCCCCCTGTGGATGAAGCAACCCTTCCGAGAAGCCACGTACGGCCCACCGAACGTGGCCCCCTTGAGGGACGTGGACCCAGGAGAGCGGAGGTCCCTATGTAGTCAGGACACCTTTTGTCCTAAAACTCTCCGATTCTGGTCCAACAATCCCCCATTCTTGCTCACCAGGCTCTTATGAAGACACAGGCCCCCGGACCAGACCTCCAGATGAGCCTCTCGGCACAGGGTACCTTGAAGGACCCTTGAGAGGCCTTTGCTTATTCCTCCTGCTGGACAAATGGCAAAACCCGAGGCCCAGCCTGGAAGCCTCCTCTAGATCAGAAAGTGCAGCCTATGTAGGACCCAGGTCTCCTGGGGAAGCTGTCAGTTCTGAGGCCTCAGGATGGCCCTTTCTTTTCCCCGATTTCTGTTTGCCCATCTGTGAAATGGGAGGCTGAGGGCTGAGCTAGCCAGGCTGGCCTGCAGGCTGTGGATGTCAAGGCCCTGCCCCCCACTCAGGTGCGCAATACCATGGGAGCGGCAGAAGGAGCTTTCTTTCCGCTCGTGAGGCCCAAGGCCAGAGGTGGGCGTCCCAGGACAGAGGACAGGTCATGGCACTGCCTCCCATTGGCGCGCTGGCATCATGGCCGTGTCTGTGCTTGGCCACAGAACACAGGATGGTGACTCTTGATAGAGACGGGGGTGGGGCTTCTGGAAAGGAATCTAATGCTGTCCGATCCTGTCTGTATCCACCCTTCTCCTCGACCTGTCTGGCCCCAAAGCTGTTCAGCGTCCTGTCCCCAGTACCTTCCGATTTTGGTTCACCTTCCACGCCTTTGCTTAAGCCGGGCCACCCCACCCCCGCCCTCCCATCCTCCCTGTCCTTCCCCGCCCCCACCCAAAGCCGCCCAGCCTTTGAAATCAGGGCTCAAGCCTGACAGTCCTCGCACAGGCCCGCGCCTCTAGTCGGAAAGTAACGTCAGTCACTGACAACCGTCTTCTGCCGCATCGTCATCATCATCGCCCTTGCACGTACTGAACATTCAGAATGTTCCAGGCTTTGCACGCAGGGCCTGACCTGAATCTTCTGTGATGGTCCATTATTCACCCGCTGCCCTCGGAGGCCAGCACGACCACTGTCCCCATTTCACAGACGCGGACACCGAGGCACGGAGAGCGTGTGATACTCTTGGCTCGAGGTCACATCACCAGCGAGTGGCAAAGCTGGGACTGGGACCCTGGTCTGGGTGACCCCAGGTCCCGCGCCCCACCCCGCCCCCACCGGAAGCGAACGTCAGAGTCTAACCCAACTTCTCCACACCCCTCCTTGCCGCTGAAACTGGGTTCGCAGACAATGAACGCCGCCTGTCAGCAGCAACTCTGGCCTCTGATAAATCGAGAGAATTAAAATCCATTTAGAGGGAAATCTCTAAATAGGTCTGTGTTGTGTTTTGTGTGTGTGTGTGTGTTTTCCTGTCTTTTTTTTTCCCCCTGCTGTCTCCAGCTGGGTAATGTATTCCAAGAGCAGAACTGAATCTGACTTAATTGAATTTAAAAGCAGGTATTACATCTGTACCTTGTAAGTGAAGGTGGGTGGAGAGAGATTGAGTTTCTACCCGGCATCTCTGGTTTGGGCACCCAAGCAGTGGCGTTCATCCTCGTCTGGGGTTCCTTGCATGGGGGCTCCCCGGGCTGGGCCACAGAGGGTGGTGGACTTTGGAGGGGAGAGGCCAGGGCACTTGCAGGGAAGGTGGGTGCCTGGGCCCCCAGAGAATGGGAACCGGGGGCCCCACTGCCTGCAAAGGCCACCTTTGGAGGTGGGGCCACAAGGAAGCCGGCATCGCACCTCCTCCTGGCCTCCTGTCAGCCCCAACTACCAGAACACGCCCCCAGCCACCCACTTCTCACCCTCTCCCGGGTCTCCACTCTGCTCTGGCCTGTAACCCCTGCAGACCCATCCCGGATCTCCCGCGGCAGCCAAAATGCCTCCCCCCCCCTTCTTCTTCTTCTTCTTTTTTAATTGTAGCTCTTTTTAAAAAAAAAAAAAAATGTGGTAATATATACATAACATAAAACTCAGCCGCCTTCACCATCTCTAAGTGTACAATTCGGTGGCATTAAGTACATTTACAATGTTGTATAACCATCCCCACTAGTTCCAAAAAAAAATTATCGCCCCAAACAGACACTCTGTTCATTCGAGTCCTTGCTTTCAATTCTTTTGGGGATATGCCTAAGAGCAGAATTGCTAAGTCCTAGGATAATTCTATGCCAAGATGATTTTTAACAAATGTCACTCACTCCCCTGTTCTAGATTCTTCCACGGCTCCCTACTGTTTCCGGGGGAAATCCAGACGCCCTCCCATGGCCTTCAAGGGGCTGCCAATATCTCACTTCTCATTTCTCACTACTTGCCCCGCCCTCCAGCCACACCAAATGACCCTCACTTGCCCCGGGGCCTTTGCACACGCTGTTGGCCCTCCCCGAAGCCCTCTTCCCTTCTCATATTTTGGTTTGACATCTAACTCCTCCTCTGCCTTTCGCGCTCTCTCTCTCTCTCTCTTTTTTTTTTTTTTGGGACTCTAGGAAGCCCTCCCTGATCTCCCAGGCTGGATCGGGCACCCACTCTGTGCCCTCCAGAGCTGCCTGACCAGTACTCTCCATCATGGCTCTGATCGCGGGTCACAGGTGACCTGTCTGCCTCCCCCATTAGGAGGGCGGGGTGGTCACCTCTGTGTCCCCAGCACCCAGCCGGGGATGCAACACCCAGTAGGTGCCAGGTCATGCTCGCTGAATGTTGCCACGATTCCTTCTCTTCTCGTGCAGCCCCCACGCCCTTGAGAAATGAGACACAGCCCCTTCCAACTTCTTCCAACTAACGGCAGATTTCAAACAGTATCTTAGGCTGTCGATTAGAAATAGATCCAATCAATGTGCTTGTTTTTCATTCCGCGGTGCGTCTGTGATGGATGGGCGGGATGGGTGGGAGTGCTATTAAGCTGCGAGAATTTTCTATATGTTCCAGGCTCTGGGCAGATTTTCTTCAAAAAGCTATCTGGCCCGATCTCAAAATGAGAAAGTCATTAAGCACACGCGCGCGCGCACACACACACACGTTGCAGGAGAGCATCTCGTTCTCGGGGGAAAAAAAAAACAACAACCCGCAATTAATACACAACTACAAATGTCGCAGTCTGTGTGTGCAGACAGCAAAGTCCACGGCTGACAGGGAGCAGGAAGCAGTGTTTTTGTTGTTCTGTGCTGCCCCCCCCCTCCCCCCCCCCCCCCCCCCCCCCCCCCCCCCCCCCCCGCAAAGCACGTCAAAGTTCTCCCGGCAAGTGCTGGCAAGTGGGTTGGAGCCGAGAGATTTTCTCTGCACCACGAGGCTGGGCTGCCTGAAAGCAGGTCCCGAGAGGAGTGTCTGGGGGCAGAGAGGACACGCGGGAGGTGGTCCCAGGAGGCGCCAGGAGGGGCCTCGAGCAGGCAGAGAAGGCAGGGAAGGAGATAACCGGGGCTCAACTGGGACTCAGTGCCCCTGGGAACCCCTGGGAGACAGTGAAGCGTGTGCTCGAGCTGTCCCCCCACCCCGGGGGGTGTTTATCCCCCAGCACCTGTCCGTCACTGGCCTGGGGCTGCCTCTTGAGGCGGATGCTCCCTGCCTGCCAGGCACCCCGGTTGAGAAAGCCTCCATGGCAGTAGCCGCAGGAAGATGCCGTCTGCAGGGACCCCAGGGACCCCATCCGCTGCGCGCGGTGGCATTCTTTCTTTCCAATCGCCAGTCATTCCTTCCGGAAGATTTATCAAGCCTCTACTGGGTGCCAGGGGCTGTGCTGGGGCCCGGCGACAGTGGTGAACGGGACAGCCCTTGTCTCCTGGAACTCAAGGACACACACACACACCCAGGCAGTGGAGGGCCCGGGAAGGGAAAAGCTCATGCTGCTGCGGCAGGCCCCCCAGCACTGGTAGGGGGTCAGGGGACGCCTTCTGGAGGGATGACTTTGAAAGATGAGTAAGAAGGAGGGGCGGGGCAAGCAAGAGCGGAGTAGCTAGGCTAGGAGGCATTTTACAAAATGACCCAGATTTGTTCTTGAGGACACAGGGGAGCCATGGAGAGCTATGGAGGAGAAGAGGGGAAGGGGCAGGAAGAGGGGTGGATGCATTGCCGATCGGGTAGGTTGCACCTGGTGGACGGCCAAGAGAAGGTGTCTGGCCCACCCAAGAGAAGGCTGGCTCTGTGGCCGTATCTGGCCGGAGACGGAGGGCAGGGCATCGTCGGGGCGGTTAGAGCTGCAGAAACAAGTTTCTCAATTTGGACCAGTCAGAAAGAAGGCCAGAGCACTAAAAAATAGTAACCCATCATTAATAATAATAGTAATAATAATAATAATAATAATAATAAATGAAGTTCTTTCTTTCCCAGTAGCAAAGATCGGAGGCCCCCCGTTCTCTGGCTTCGCGCACTGACCCCAGCAGCCCGCGAGCCCCAATGTGGGGCTCCCTGGAAACCCTCCAAGCTCGCCTTCGGCCACGTGACCACGGCTCACCCAATCACGAGGCCAGTAGGAACAGGAGTCGGTGATTGGCCGAAGTCACGGAAGCCCCACCTCTAGCTGGGGGTGGGGCCCACGAGACCCCAGGCTTGGAGAGCGGGAAAGACGCCGCTTGGCTGCGGTAAGACTCCCGGCTGTGACACTAGGACAAGGCGGCGGACCCCAGCCACGTGACCCCGCAGACGTGTGCTGCGCACGTGAGGCGCAAACAGGTGTTCCTGCTTAGCAAGCTGCCCCCCCCACCCCCACCCCGGGACCGGAAGTGGCTGACTCCTCACTCCCCGCCCCCCCGCCGCGTCCCATTGGCTCAGCTCAGTCACGTGTCTGCCCCAACTGCAAGGGGTGCTGGGAAGGCGCTCTTGGCTGCCCGCGGGTTCGGCAGAGGCTCTCGCTGCCCGTAACACGGGGTGGCGCCCCCAGGCGGCAGCGAAACCGAGGCGCTGCTGCCTCCCTGAACGTGGGGAGAAGGCGGCAGGTGGGGAAGGGCCCCATATGGCCACCGGGATGACCCTGGCCACGGGACTGTCTAGCGAAATGCCCTAACCCACCTCCTGGAGTTACTCAAGGGGTAGAAAACGTCGTCACGAGTTGAGAAGCGCCTGTTGGGTAAGAATGTGATTTGTCTTGGTCACGATTGTGGCTCCATAGCCTAGAACAGTGCCTGGTATGCAGTAGGTGCTGGATAAATACTTCCCGAGGGGCCGAGCGGGAGGATGGGTAGATAAATGGGTGGATAGAGGGCGAATGGGTACCGAATGGGTGGGTGGGTGGAAGGTGGATGGGTGGGTGGAAGGTGGATGGGTGGGTGGATGGAAAAATGGATGAGTGGGGGCTCCTGGGTGGCTCAGGCGGTTGAGCGTTGGACTTCAGCCCAGGTCATCATTTTCACGGTTTGTGGGTTTGAGCCCCACGTCGGGCTCTGTGCTGACAGCTGGGAGCCTGGAGCCTGCTTGCGATTCTGTGTTTCCCTCGTTCTCTGCCTCTCCCCTCCTTGCTCGCTCTCTCGAGAACAAATAAGCATTAAAAAAATTAAAGAAAGAAAAAGAAAAATGGATGAGTGCGTGGATGTGGATGCTAATAGTGTGAACCTCCAAATAGGATCCTGGCCATTATTCTAGAATTCTCAGGTATCAGGACCATTGTCTGTCTTGGAGGTGGACACCAGCCTGGTGACCGTGAGATGGTTTTAGGTGACAGTAAAACCACTTTAAATGCCCTGACTCCCACGGGGAAGAAGAATGTCCTCATTGGTTGCTAATCAGTCTTTAACACCTCTCCGACACCTGGTTCTCTCCCTTTTTGGACAAAGAGAGCGCAAAGCCCAGCTCGGAACCTCAGAGACAGCCATCTCTCCGTCAGAAACTAATAATATGATTTTGTTTTTATTGAGTTAGCTTCTACTTACGGCCATCGATGGTGGTTTTTCATTTACAGTCACGATAAACCATTTCTTTTTACCTAGATTCCAGATTTGGAGAAGCGGGTCCATTTGAGAGAAAATATTCGGGAAACATTAGCAGAGGTGGCAGAAAGGTGGGGTGATCGGAGGCTTGGATAGTCTCACAGTCGCTGTGTGGCCTGGAGACAATCGCTGCACCTCTCTGATGCTGTTTTCTCACCTGAAAATGCTTTCAGTCCTCATGTCAGGGGATAGTGTTGTCTGCCTGTCTCAGAATAAAAGCGGGGGAAGGACATTTTCTCCTAAGTGAAAGAGGGTATGGGTGGATAGCAGAAGAGTCTCACATACACGTCCAGGCCCTTGGGAGACTTGGGGGTGTCTTTGGTTGTGGGGGATACTCTGTTTTTAAAGTCTTCTCGGGAAAGCTGGTGTGGCTTGTCACCTGTGCTGGTTTTCCGCTCCCGGACAGTAGGTTGGCTTCGCGCCCTGGACAAAGTGTCTACCTGCTGGGCACCGCGTACCTGGGGACGCACTTAGAGAGCTGGGGGGGGAGGGGTCTGGCTGGGATGGGACTTGGAATAACCCATCTGATAACTAGGGCCCGGAGCCTCGACCTTTCTCCTGAGTCCCGGCTGCGTCCCCTCCTCCCGTCCCCCGCCCTCCCCGCCCCAGACCGGTGTGTTTTTCCCTCGATGACATTTGGAATCTTTTAATAGTTGTCACATTAGCATACATTTGCATACCTTATGCTAATCAGGCGATTTATTTTTGAAAAAGCACTTTGACTTGTGGGACCCTTTCTCACCGGGTATCTCACCGCGTTTTTCCTTTTCCTCGGGACAGGCTGCTGCTTCCCCCAGGGGTGGGGGTGGGGGAGCTGTACCCCCCTCCCCCCCAGCCAAAGCAGGGGCCCTCACCTCCCGGTTGCACTTTGGGGACAGGGGCACGTGGCCGGGCCGGCCAGTGCTGGGACCGGCGCCCGGGCGGAGGCGCCACTCTCCTGCCCATTTTGCAGACAGGACTGCAGAGGCGGGATGGACGCGGCATCGGGGTCACCAGGCGCCACTCAAGGATGGGATTCCAGAAACAGCGCCAGGTCCCACAGTGCCTCTGACTCCTCTGACTCTGCGGGGCGGGGTCCCTCCCACTACCCCGCATAACTCCTTGAAAGAGTCGTCTACACTGGCCGTCCCCACCTCTTTCTCTCTCTCACCTCTACTCCACCCGCTTCTCACACCTTCCCAGCTTCCATCCCTGAAATCCCTCTCATCAAGGTCAGTGGTGCCCCACCCCCTCGGTCAGAGTCTTGACCCCTTACCCTGCACTTGCCAGCCCCTCCCACACCCCACGCTCCCCTCCAGCGTGGTCCGCTCTCGGGGCTCTAATCCCCCAACGCCCCAACAATGGCTACAGTCCTGTGTCCAGCCCCGGCCTCCCCTGAAGTCCAGGCGGTGTCTGGAGCTGCGTCTCCGCGTGGGGGGGTCCCGGGGTCCTGTACTCAACAGGCTACACTGGGCTCGACCGGGCCCCCAGACCCGCTCTTCCGACAGCCCCCTTCTTAGCCGAAGGCAGCCCCGTCCGTGTAGCTGCTCAGCCAGGATCCTGGAGACACCCGCCAGCCCCACCATCTCCAGCAAACCTTGGCCACCTTTAGGAATTACATTTTCACTCGTTCCCCCCTGATTCTGCCCCACTTGCTCCCTTCTGACCTCCTTGTCCTCATCTCTCACCCCAACACCCCCGCCTGTCCTCTGCTCCAGCCTCTCTGTTCCTCCAATGTGCCAGGCACCGTCCTGCCTCGGGGCCTTTGCACACGCTGTGCTCTTGGCCTGGAGTGATCCTCGTGTAAGTCTGTTTCGTTTCTTGTTGGATCCCCAGTGCCCAAAAAACAGGGCCCGGCACACAGTGAGAACTCCGTAAACATCTGGCTCGTGAGTGATTGTATATGCCTAGAGAGACAGCTCTGGACGGACATAACCCCCAACTTTGGAGGTGGTCATCTTGGAGACGGCTGGCGATGTCAGTGTTTTCAGATGTTCCCCACCGGGAATGTAACGCCACTGGCGCCCATACGAAATTTCTCAGGGCAGTTTTGCTGCAGAGCCCTAACAGCTGCGTGGCATCCTTCCTGGACCTCAGTTTGCTCATCTGGAAAACGCGGATGATCCTAGCACCATCCCCGGAACAATCCCTTGAGAACCAACCCTCTGAGTCTGGAATCTCGAAGAAAGAGTTAAATCCACTCCGGGGCGGTGACATTTGCAATGCATGAAGTTTAAACATTTTCAATAAAGAAAAACAAATCCAGGCCAAAGCTCTCTCTGATTTATAATAATTGCAAAGCAGCAGTGGTGAATATAATTGTCCAGCGGAGGGGTGGCAGTGGGGGACTCCGCACGGGGTCCAATCAGCCCCGGGTGGGATGTGGCCCCAGTCAGGTTAAGCAAACGCATTACTTTAATAACCTGGGGAGGCGGCTGGAGCCATTAGTGAGAGGGGAGAATAAATATTATCCCAAGAAGCTCCAGAATCGGTGGTTTTATCACTGAGAATTGTCCCCGTGCTATTTACTTTCAATTTAGATTTTCGGGAAAGTGGCTCTTGGCAAATTTTATGTATGAAGGAGAATGACTGAATTGAAAAATGATCTGATTTTGCCATCCGGGAGGAAAGGAGCCATGGTATTTCAGAGTCCTGCTCTGTCCCACTAAGTCACACTTCCTCCCAGGCACAGTTGAAACCTGAGCACTGGGTCCCAGGCTCAGACGCATTCTGGAGGCGCGGGGGAGCCTGGAGTCAACTATCGGGGGACGAGGCCTCATTTAATTACAACTGACTTTATCTGTCCTCTGGTCTGGTCCGCTTGTTGACTGGAGGGGGAAACTGAGGCCCAGAGCGAGGCTGCCATGAGCTACGTGACTCACTTCTGTCCTCTTCCCTTCTATACCTCCCCTCACGCAAGCACTCCCTTTGGCATAACACACACTCAGAATATAATTCAAAACGGATCATAGAGCCACATGTAAAATGTAAACCCATTAAAAGTTTAGAAGAGAACAAGAGAAAATCTTCAGCACCTGGACTTAGGGAACGATTACAGGCATGACACCAAAGGATGATCTCTAAAGGAAAACATTGATGTTAGACCCCATCAAAATTAATAGCCTTTGCTCTGAGAAAGAGCCCGTGAAAAGGACACAAAGACAAGCTGCAGGGTGGGAGAAAACACCTGCAAATATCCACCAAAGGATATGTAGCTAAAAGAGGGGAAGGACCCTCAAAACTCCACAGTAAGAAAATCAACAACCCAGCTAAGAAATGGACAGCGACAGGAACAGGCATTTGCACTGCAGGAGATAAGCTGATGGCGAATAGGTGTATGAAAAGATGTTGAACACCGATAGCCATTAGGAAAATGGAAATTAAAACGGCCATTGGCGTGTCACTACACGCCTGTCAAAATGGGTAAAATAAAAAGTACGATAACGCGGAATGCTGGTGAAGATGTGGGGAAACCACGTCACTGACAAGAATGTGAAACGTTACTCTGGGGAAGAGACTGGCAGAGTTTTGTTTTGTTTCACAAGACTAAACGCGTGCCTGCCGTCTGGCCCAGCGATTGCCCTCTCAGGCCTTTAGCCCAGAGAAGTGAAAACTTGAGTTGGTACAAAAATCTGTCCAAGAATGTTCGGTGTAGCTTTGTTTGAAATAGCCCAACCCTGGGGGGGGGGGGGAGAAAACGGATGTCCTTCAATAGGTGAATGGCAAAACCAACAGGGGCCCATCCGGACCACAGAACTGCTACTCAGTGAAGAAAAGGAAGGAGCTAGTCAGAAGTGTAATGATTTGGGTGGATCTCCAGGGAATCATGCTGAATGAAAGGATCCAGGGTCACAAGGTCATATACCGTAGAGATCATTTACACGGCGTTCTTGAAATAACAAAATCATAACATGGAGAACGCACAAGTCGTCCCCAGTGGGGAGGAAGGGAGGAGTCTTTGGCTACAGAAGCGTAGCATGAAAGAACCTTGTAATTGAATCTGTTCTGTCTTGACTGTGATGCCGGTCATATGAGTCTACACACGCGATGACATTTAATGTTTATTTATTTTGAGAGAGCGAGAGCGTGCGCACACACGATCTGGGGAGGGCAGAGAGAGTGGGAGAGAGAGAGAATCCCAAGCAGGCTCCACGCTGTCAGCAAAGAGCCCTACGCGGGCCTCGAACTCACAAATGGTGAGATCATGCCCTGAGCCGAAATCAAGAGTCAGACGCTTAACGGACTGAGCCACCCAGGCACCCCTTTATTCTTTAATGTAATCTCTACCCCAAAAGTGGGGCTCAAACTCACAACCCGACCCAGAGATCAAGAGTCGCGTGTCTGCACACTGAGCCAGCCAGGCGGCCCTTGATGGATTGTATTAATGTTAGTTGCCTGTTTATGACGTTGTAAGATGCTACCACTGGGGGCAAGTGAGTGAAATAAATATGAGATCTTACAGTGTTCATTTTTTTCTTCTTAAAATAGTTTTATTGGTGGGGCGCCTGGGTGGCTCAGTCGGTTGAGCGTTCGACTTTGGCTCAGGCCATGATCTCATGGTTC
The DNA here is from genome assembly GCF_007474595.2 of Lynx canadensis. Classification (NCBI taxonomy): domain Eukaryota; kingdom Metazoa; phylum Chordata; class Mammalia; order Carnivora; family Felidae; genus Lynx; species Lynx canadensis. Next base: position 3,736,061 of record NC_044304.2, on the reverse strand, counting down.
ATGGATTTGAGCCCCACATCGGGCTGTGTGCCGACAGCTCAGAACCTGGAGTCTGCTTTGGATTCTGGGTCTCCCTCTCTCTCTGCCCCTCCCCTGCCAGTGCTCTCTCTCTCTCTCTCTCTCTCTCTCTCTCTCTCTCTCAAATAAATAAGTAAATGTTTAAAAAAATTTAAATAGTTTTATTGAGGGGCGCCTGGGTGACTCAGTCAGTTGAGTGTCCGACTTCGGCTCAGGTCATGATCTCACTGTTCGTGGGTTCGAGCCTCACATCGGGCTCTGTGTTGACAGCTCAGATTCTGTGTCTCCCTCTCTCTCTGTCCCTCCTCTGCTCGTGCTCTGTCTCTTTCTGCCTCTCAAAAATAAAGAAATGTAATAAAATTTTTTTAATAGTTTTATTGAGATAATTCACACGCCACACAATTTACCCACTTGAAGCGTGCAAGTGAGTGGTTTTTCAGTATATTCACAGTTACATGACCACCATCATAACACAATTGCAGAACATTTTTGTCACATCCTCCCAAAAAGAAACCCATTAGCAATCATTCCCCATTTCCCCTTTGCCCCCGCTCCTGGCAACCGTAACCAACTCCCTGTCTCTGGATTTGCTTCTTCTGGACATTTCTGTGCATGAAGTGATACACCACGCGGTCTGGCTTTTTCCCTGAATATAGTGTTTTCAAGTTTCATCCATGCTATAAAACGTATCTGTGCTTCGTTCCGTTTTATGGCCACATAAAATTCCATTGTACGATGTACCACGCGTTATTTATCCATTTACCTATTGATGGACTTCAGGGTTCTTTCCATGTTTTGGCATTACAAATAACGCCGCTATGAGCATTTGCGGGTGAGAATTCGCACGGATGTACACTTTTATTTCTCTTGGATTTTTAGATCATAAGGTAACTCTTGGTTTAGCATTTTGAGAAAGTGCCAGACTGTTCTCTGAAATGGCGGCCCCCGTTCTGAACGCCACCAGCGTCCGTAGTGGGTGAGGGTCCCCATTTCCCCCTATCCTCATTAACACTTGTTATTGTCTATCTTTTTTTTTAAGTTTATTTATTTATTTTGAGAGGGAGAGAGAGAGAGGAGAGAGGGGAGGGGCAGACAGAGGGGGGAGAGAGAGAATCCCAAGCAGGCTCTGTGCTGTCAGTGCAGAGCCCAACGTGGGGCTCGATCCCAGGAACTGTGAGATCACGACCTGAACCAAAATCGGGAGTCAGACGCTGAACCGACTGAGCCATGCAGGTGCCCCACTCTCATTTATTTATTTTTTTAAAGCAATCTTAGGAGGTACAAAGTGGTCTTACTGAGGTTTTGGTTTGTATTTCCCTAGTGACTAATACTCCCTATCATCTCTGCATGTACTCTTTGGTCATTTGTACATTTTCCTTGAAGAAATGTTTATTCAAATGCTTTGCTCATTTAAAAAGTTGGGTTATTGGGGCGTCTGGGTGGCTCAGTCGGTTAAGCGTCGACTTCAGCTCAGGTCATGATCTCACAGTCCATTAGTTCGAGCCCCGCGTCAGGCTCTGTGCTGACAGCTCGGAGCCTGGAGTCAGCTTCAGATTCTGTGTCTCCCTCTCTCTCTGCCCCTCCCCTGCTAGTGCTCTGTCTCTCTCTCTCTCAAAAATAAGTAAATGTTTAAAAAATTTTTAAATAGTTTTATTGAGGGGCGCCTGGGTGGCTCAGTCAGTTGAGCATCCAACTTTGGCTCAGGTCATGATCTCGCGCTCCGTGGGCTCGGGCCCCAATTCGGGCTCTGTGCTGACAGCTCAGAGCCTGGAGCCTGTTTCGGATTCTGTGTCTCCCTCTCTCTGACCCTCCCCCATTCATGCTCTGTCTCTCCCTGTCTCAAAAATAAATAAAAACATTAAAAAAATTTTTTAAGTTGTGTTATTGTTTTGTTTTTGAATTTTAAGAGTGCCTTATATATTCTGGGTATAAGTCCCCTATTTTCTCCCATTCTATAGGTTGTTCTTGTCCTTTCTTGGTGGCAAAATTTGCAGCACAAAAATTTTAATTTGGGATGTGATCCAATTCATTTCTCTTCTCCTCTCCCCCCCTTCGGTCGCTGTGCTTTGAGGATCCTATCACTGCCTCACCCAAAGTCATGAATATTTGCTCCCCTGTGTTCCTGTGTTATCTGCCTGTTGTATGATTTTCTCAGAATAAGAAGGAAAAATGGAGGGGGTTGGTGAGCGACTTGAACTCTTCACCAAAGGATATATAGATTGCAAATAAAAACGTGACAAAAGCATTCAACATCATTAGCCATTAGGGAAATTCGAACGAAAGCCTTCATGAGATCCCCCTGCACTCATATTAGCGTATTCGAGCGGTAGATAAGAAACGTTGACAATACTAAGTGTTGGCAAGGATTGGAAGCCACCAGAGCTCGCGCGACGCTGGCCGTGACTCTGGAAAACCACTTGACGGTCTCTTATACAGGTGAACATACATCTACCGTGGGGCCCTGACGTGGCTTTTCAGCACGAAATGGATTACCCAGGGGAAATGGAAACTTTTGTCTGTACAAAGACCTGTACGTGGATGTTTATAGCATCTTTATTCACAACTGCCCCAAACTGGAAACAACCACAATGTTCTTCAGAGGATCAATGGACAGACAAGGTGTGGCCCAGCCCACGATGGAATGGTTCTCAGTTATGTAAAGGAACAGTGATTCGAGCAACAACTCGGGTGATTCTCAGAGACACTGTGCCGAGTGCAGGAAGTTGGGCGCAAAACACGACATATTGGTTTTCCCCATAGATGCAGCTGTGGGAGGCCCAGTAATGGAGGGCAGACAGATACCCAAGGATATCCAGGTCCTAATCCCTGGAGCCCGTAGATGTTGCCTCCTATGGCACACACACACACACACACACACACACACAAAGGGGGTCTTTGCAGACGGGATTAAATGAAGGCTTTTGAGCTGAGGAGATGATCCTGGAATCCGGGTAGCTCCGAAGGCACTCACACGAGCCTGTATTAGAGAGAAGCAGAGAGAGATTTGGCTATATGTGTGACCATCAAGGCAGCGATCGGAGCCATGTGGCCACGAGCCAAGGGATGCTGGCAGCCGTAGAAGCCGGAAGAGGTAAGGAACGTGTACTAGTTTGCTCACAGTGCTGCAACAAACCACACACTGGGTGACTTAAGCCACAGAAATGCATCCTCTCACAGCTTGGAGGCTGGCAGCCTCAGATCAAGGTGTGTGTGGACAGGCGTGGTTTCTTCTGAGTCCTCTCCCCTTGGCTTGTAGGTGGCTGTGTTCGCTCGTGTCTTCCCGTGGTCTTTTCCCTGCCTGTCAGTGTCCTAATTTCCTCTTATAAGGATGCCAGCCCGCCTATACGACCTCATTTTGCCTTAATCGCCTCTTTAGAATCCCAACCCCAATCTTGAGGTGCTGGGGTTAAGACCTCTCTGCAGGGGTGCCCGGTGGCTCAGTCAGTTGAGCGTCCGACTTTGGCTCAGGTCACGATCTCGCGGTTCGGGAGTTCAAGCCCCGAGTTGGGCTCTGTGCTGACAGCTCAGAGCCTGGAGCCTGCTTCGGATTCTGTCTCTCTCTGTCCCTCCCCCATTTGTACTCTGTCTCTGTCAAAAATGAATACACATCAACTTTTTTTTTTTTTTTAATTAAAAAAAAAGACTTCAGCGTGCGAATCTTGGCGGGGACATAATTCAGCCCGTAACAGAACAGCATGTTCCCCAGGTGTGCTGGAAGGGAGTGCAGCCTTCCCAACCCCTCCATTTGGGCCTGGTTAGCCTGCTTTCAGACTTCCGGCTTCCAGAACTGTTAAGAGACTACGCGTGGGCTGTGTGGAGCCACCACATTTGCGGTCATTTGTTACAGCAGCTCTAGGAAACTAATACGATGACGTTTCAAAAACACCCAACAGCAGTGATGGCAAGCAAGAATTAGGGTTGGGGGGAGGCATGAGGGCAAGCAAGGGGGCCACGTGCGGGGGGCTGGGGGAAGAAGAAGTTTTGCTCTGTATCGGAACCAGCTGACTGAATATGTGTGTGTGTGAAACTTCATAGAACTCAATATAGCATATCGATTGAATAGAAGACAAAAACCACACTGTCATCTCAACAGGTGCGGAAAGAGCATTTGACAAAACCCACCACCTTTTCATGAGGCAAACACTCAAAAAATAGAAGGGAATAGAAAGGAACTTCCTAAACCCGAAAGAGAGCATCTATTTTTAAAAAAACTCACAGCTGACATCATATTTGATGAATGCTTTCCCACCAGGCTCACAAGCCAGACAAGGATGTCCACTCTCACTACTTCTATCCCACCTTGTACTGAAGGTTCTGTCCAGGGCAGTTGGGGAAGGGCGAGAACGAAAAGTTATCCAGGGTGAAAGGAAGAAATGCAACTATCTCTGTTTGCAGACGACATGGTCTTATATAGAGGGAATCCTGAAGGACACACACGCACACGCACAAATCCGAGAGATAATGAGTGAACTCAGCAAACCCGCAGGTTGCAAAGTCACTACCCAAGTATCAATTAGATTTGTATGTAAGTCAGGAGTGACTATTCGGAAAATAAAATTAAGAAAGCGATTTTCTTTCAAAGAGTAAAATAGCATCAAAGAGTAAAATTCTTAGGAGTAAATTCTTAGAGCAAAACTTATACTCTGAGAACTACAAAATATTGTGGAGAAAAAATGAAAGGCCAGGGACACTTGGAGGGCTCAGTCGGTTAAGCATCCGGCTCTTGATTTTTGGCTCAGGTCATGACCTCACAATTGTGAGAGCAAGCCTGGTGATGGGCTCGGCATTGGGCGTGGCGCCTCGTTAAGATTCCCCCCCCCCCCCGCCCCTGCCCCACTCGCGCACGCGCGCGCGTGTGTGTATGTGTATGCATTCGCTCTTTAGCTCTCTCTACAAAAAGAAAGAAATAAAAGATCTGAATGAAGTTATTCCATGTTCAGTACCACAAGATGTACTATTGGTTTTTTTAAGATGTACTATTCTTAATACTTTCAAATTGATCTATAGATTCAACATAGCCCCTATCAAATCTCAGCTAACACACACACACACACACACACACACACACACACACACACACACACATATTTATCAAATCTCAGCTATATATATATATATATATATATATATATATTTATTTACCAAATCTCAGCTATATGTATATATATATATATATAGAGAGAGAGAGAGAGAGAGAGAGAGAGAGATTGACAAGCTAATCCCCCCAAATCATATGGAAATCCCACTGTCTGTGTGTCCAGCAAATCTGGAGTAATAAAGATGATCTCCTCCCGGCAGAAGGATAGGCATACAGATCAAGGGTAGCAAACAGGGAATATTGACCACATTTGTGGTCGATTGATTGTCAAAAAGGACCAAACAACTCAGCGGAGGAAAGAGTAATCTTTTCAGCAAATGGAGTTGAGACCCTGGACATCCACGCTCAGAAAAAGAATGACGCTGGACCCCTACCTCACACCACACACAAAAAATTAACTCAAAATAGATCATAGACCCGAATGTGAAAGCTAAAACTATAAAAACGTGGGGGGGGGGAACGCATGGGGGGCTCCTTCAGTTTAGCATCTGACTCTTGATTTCGGCTCAGGTCATGATCTCACAGTTTGTGAGATTGAGCGCCAAATCTGGGTCCGTGCTGACAGTGCAGAGCCTGCGTGGGATTCTCTCTCTCTCCTCTCTCTCTGCCCCTCCCCCACTTGCATGTACGTGCACGCTCTCTCTCTCTGTTTCTCAACAAATAAACTTTTTTAAAAAGGTGAAAAAGACAATGTACAGAATGGAAGAAAATATTTGCAAATTATGTATCTGGTAAGGGACTTGTGTCTAGAATATGCAGGGACTCATAACTCAGTAGTAAGACAACCCAACTTAAAAATAGGCAGGGGATCCGAATAGACCTTTCCCCAGAGAAGGCACACAAATGGCACATAAACACATGAAAGATACACAGTGTCATTAGTCATCAGAGACTTAAAAATCAAAAGCACAATGAGAAATCACTCTACGCCCAGCATCATGGCTAGCATAAAAAAAGACAGACAATAACAAGTGTTGACAAGGATGTGGAGAAGTTGGAAGTCATATGCATTGCTGGTGGGATTTGTGACTTTCTGTCTCGTGAAGCTATCTTCTCCCAGGCTTCAGAGGTCACCTCCTGCAGCTCATCAATGGGAATGACAGCATAGAAAAGAAATACTCGCTTCTTAAAGTACTCTGGCCGGCTGCGTAGTGGCCCCTCAAGACTGTCCATGTCCTAAGCCCTGGAACCTGTGATTATGTTGTTAGATGGCAAAGAGACTCTGCAGATGTGATTAAATTAAGGGTCTTGAGATGCGGAGATGATCTGGGTAAGTTCGATGTCATCACAAGGGTCCTTATGAGAACCTGGAAAGTCAGAGGGCAAAGTCAGGAGTAGAGGTGGGAGTGATGCAGGACCCTGAGCCAGGAATGTGAGTAGCCTCTGAAGCTGGAAAAGGCAAGGAAACAGACTGTCCCCTATGGCCTTCAGAAAGAATGCATTCCTTTGGATGCATTTTATATTTCTAACCTCCAGAATTCTAAGATAGTAATTTGGGTCGTTGTAAGCCACTAGGTTTGTGGTCATTTGCTACAGCAGCAGAAGAAACGGGGTCAGGAATAGGGTTCACCACTTCTACGTCCCATTGGCCAGAACATGTCACGTGACCACACCACAGCTAAGGTGTCTGGGAAGTGTAGTCCGTGGCTTGGCAGCCTTTTCCCTGGGGGCTCCAACCTATGGGAGATGGGGCGTGGGTGGTTGTTTTGTGTGTGTGTGTGTGTGTGTGTGGATTAGACCCTCTCTGCAATGCGGCCCATTATCTGAGAATGTTACCGTCCAAATTCTTCCAAGGGACCCATCCTCCTGCACTTCTGTGGTTTCCAGGCTTCTAACTCCACTGGAACTTCCACTGTCTGGAACTTTGCCGAGGCTGGGGTCCCAAGATTCCAATTGTACCGGGGGGGAAGGGAGGGGAGGGGAGCATTGCTTAATAATGTCTAATAACTCTATGGCTTGTCATGCAATGCTTGAACCTGACAGCAAAGGGCCAAGACACTGACGGTAACTGAATCATTCACAGTCCTGGAGAAAATGGACAGTCACTCAAACAGGGCCCCTAGGGACACATTGAATAAATAACTTTTTTCTTTTTCTTCCTTCCTTCCTTCCTTCCTTCCTTCCTTCCTTCCTTCCTTCCTTCCTTCCTTCCTTCCTTCCTTCCTTCCTTTCACAGAGGTGCGGGCAGGTCATGGCATAGCGCAGCACCTGGGGGCTGCAGCCACGGTGGAGGGGGGTCTGCATGGGCGCACGGGGAATGTGACCGGCACAACGCGGTGGGAGCCCACACTTGGAAGGGGCTCAGCCGCTCAGCGGTCGCGCCCCAGAGGAGTCGAGGGAATAACTACATCCGTCTCTTCTCTCGCGAGCGGATCTCCTAATGCTGCTTCCCATTGGTTGAGCGCAACAGGAATGCTGCTTCCCATTGGTTGAGCGCAACAGGAATTGGCCAGTGGGAGGCTGTGGGCTTTTGTCTATGCAGATGAGCCTCTCCTGGGGCAGAGGCCGGGGTGGGGACCGATTTCAGTGCGGATCCGGGGAGGGGGATGGGCAGATGGAAAGTCTCCAGCCTCAGGGCTCCGTCGTCTCGAGGTCTGCCGTCCGAGCTCCCGAAGAGTCTGGCCGCTCACTGCTGGGCGAAGTGCGGGCTTCTCTGTCCCTTGCTTTGGGGCTGCCTCTGAGACGTGGAAGGAGCCAGATCAGAGCAGGCCCCGTGACTGCGGCTAGGATTGGGCTGCCGTTTTGTCTTCCAGGATGGAGCCCAAATTAGCGATCCTGATCGCCAACACCCTCTCCAGCCCAGCTCCTAGCCTTTCTTCCCGGCATCTTCTCCCCCAGCTTGGTCCTCCCCAACCCAGCCGCCTCTCCACCTGCACATCCTTACGTTCAGCCGATTCCATCTCAGCTCTCTTGGCACCAAGCCTTGGCCCACACGGACTCCCTGCCGAGCGCAGCCTCCCGCTGCACACCCCCCTCCAGATCCCACTACTGGGCGATCCAGGGGGCGGCATGTGAGCTGAGGCTTAAAGGAGGAGAAGGAGTTCATCACAGGAAGAGCTGGGGCGGAGCATGCTGGGAGGAGGGCACTGCAAGTGCAAAGGCCCTGAGGTTGGAATGTGTTTGTGTGTTGGAGGAGCAGCAGGGAGGCCAGTGTGGTTGGAGCAGAGTGGAGGGCAGGGGGGAAAGTGAGGGCAGGAGAGTCACAGAGGGGCTGGATTGGGGGGGGGGTTGTCTTTTAGACCATCATGGGGAGTTTGAACTTCATTTAAGGGCAATGAAGGACCCTCAGAGAGTCTCATAGTCTGCTCTGGCGGCCCTAACAAAACACCACGGAGTGGTGACAGCAGACATTTTTGGAGACTGGGAAGTCTAAGGTCAAGATGCCAGCAGATTTGGTTCCCAGTGAGGACCCTCTTCCTGGCTTGTGACAACTTCTTAACCGCGTCCTCGCATGGAGGAAAGAGCCGTGTCCTTCTTACGAGAGCACTAATCCTACTATTTGGGCTTTATTCTCAAGATCTCATCTATTCCTGATTAGCCCCCCCAAAACCTCCCCGACCAAGTGCCCCTTGGGGATTGGGGCTTCAACATACGAATTTGGTAGGTGGCGTGGGAGCGTAAACATTTCGTCCCTAACAGACGGTTTACATGTGCAAGCGAGTAAATGCTTGGATGAAACGGATGAGTGAGAACAAGAAGGTGAAGCTAGTTCACAGCTACAGTCTTGGTCACCTAGAGCCCATGGGCCACCAGCGGTACATGGTCCCCTCACCATCGCTTGAGACTGCTTTCTTCCCTCGGCTGCCGCTGGGTACCTCCCTGGGGACATGTCACCTTGGCCGATTCCGAGATGCTGCCGTGGCCCGTCCCTGGCTGTGTCTTAATGACACGCAAACAGCTCCATAAAACCAAACAGCTCATCACAATTATTATAAAATATTAAAATGACTCACAAGATAAATTATTCACACACCTCATGCTCGGCTTCCAGGTGTTTGGGGACTGAGATTTTTTTTTTTTTTTAGGCAGGCGGCAGGGAGTGGCCCTTGGGAATCAGGGAGGTGCTAAAACCCCATCTACCAATCACGTCACTGTACAGACGGGGAGCCTGCGACTTGGGGGTCACGGGGGGAGGGGCAGAGGCAGAGCTGGGCAGGACATGGTGACCCTCTATGCACTTTTGCTTGGAATGGCAGGTGTGAAGGCAGGGTGAGACGCTACGGTCTTCACTTTGCCCCCATGTCGAGTGGCCGGAGAGAGGTGGGTCCCTTGCGGGAGGCACGAAAGCTTAGAACTTTCAGGGTGGTGGCTGGGAGGAGAGAACGAGACGGGAAGAGACAGCGAGACGGAAAGAGAAATAGAGACGGAGAGACACAGAGAGAGACAGAGTCACCAAAAGACACAGAGAGGGATATGGAGAGACGAGAGATAAAGACAGAGACAGACACAGAGAGGCCGGATGGACCCGTCACCCTTATCATTGACGCCACCTGGGATTCTCCCTCGGGGCGACGCCACCAGGCTCGCGCCAGGACCGGGCTGGAGAGCTCAGGGTCCCCCGGAAGGGAGGCTCTTCCCACCGGGAGCCGCCAAGACTGGGTCTCGGGAGGGAGTTCTGTGAAGGGACTGGGTGTGCTCCTGAAAACCCAGATCCCACCGCCCGGATCGTGGACTTCCTCCTCCCAAGGAGCTGTAACAAGCCGGGCGCGGGAGGTGGTCTCGCCGCCGCCCTTCAGCACCACAGACAGCGACACATCCCCGGGCGAGCAGGACACCCCCGGGGGCGGTGGCCCCGGCCCTGGGCGTTGGTTCGCACACACCCGGGCGGGCGGCGGCCCCTGGAGTGGAGGGTGGGCTGAGGCTCAGAGCCGGGAAGGCACAGATTCGAGGCCCCAGCTCGCCCCCAGGGGGCTCCCGTGAACGTCCGCCGGGGGCCTGACCGCGCGCCGGGGACGCGGCAGCGGCCCAAGCAGACGAGCGCCCCTCCGTGGGCGCCTCGGTATAGTTCAGTCGGTTAAGCGTCGGACTCTTGGTTTCCGCTCAGGTCACGATCGCACGGTCCGTGGGTTCGAGCCCCGCGTCAGGCTCAGCGCAGAGCCTGCTTGGGATTCTCTCTCTCTCTCCTCTCTGTCTGCCCGCCCCTCCCTGGCTCGTGCTTTTTTTCCTCTCTCTCTCTCTCAAGATAGATAAATAAACTTTGAAGAAAAAGCCAGAAAGTTCCTGCCTTTATGGAGCGCACACGTGATAAAAAGTTTTTTAAAGAAAATTTCTGAAATAAATTCTTTCTGATAAAGATTCTAATTTTTTTTAAGTGTTTACCTATTTTTCAGAGAGAGAGAGAGAGAGAGACAGAGCGCAAGCAGGGGAGGGGCGGAGCGGGAGGGAGACACAGGATCTGAAGCAGGCTCCATCCAGGCGGCCGGATGTCAGCACAGAGCCCGACGCGGGGCTCGAACCCACGAACCGTGAGATCGTGACTTGAACCAAAGTGGGACGCTTAACCGACTGAGCCACCCAGGAGTCCATGATAAAGAGTCTAAAGAAAACAAAATGACATGATGTACTGGGGTGGGGGGTGACTTCAGTTAGGGAAGGGGGAATCAGGAGGGCCTTTCTGAGGAGGTGACATTCAAGCAAGCGAGGGAGCAAGCCATGGGGAGGGCGCTCCAGGAAGAGGGCACAGCAAGTGCAAAGGCCCTGAGGTTGGAGAGAGCTTGGTGAATTCAAGGAACAGAAAGAAAGCAAACAGAATGTGAGGCAATTTTCAAACAAGTGGGTTCTGAAGAAGCAAAGGGAAAAGAGAGACAGAGAGAGAAACCAAGAAACAGACTCTTGACTACAGAGAGCAAACTGCTGGTCCCTGGGGGGGGGGGGATGGGCGAAACGGGTGATGGGGACTTGTGATGAGCACTGGGTTGTGTTGTACCGAGATACTGAATCAGTGACACCACACCGTACGTGGACACACTGGGGTTTAAGTAAAACTTACAAACAAACCAGGGCGTCCTGCAGCCATGCACCTCGGAGGGTCGTGATCCAAAGCGCTTACTCCCACAGCGAGTCTGGGCGAGGGGTCGGTTGGCCATCGTTGAGAGCAAGGGGTTGGACCCGTCTCTGTGGAGCCCCGCTGTTCACGGTCCAGTTGACCCCCTCCTACCGTGTGGCCTCGCTAAGGGATCGCCCTACTGGTTAGCTTCTCCCGGGGAAAAGTGGCTCCCAAACTCAGCGGCTTGAGACACCGTGCGTTCGCGCTCTCAGGCGCTGCGGGCCGGGAGGCCCGGGCGTGGCTCAACAGGGTCGTGTGCGGTGGGCTGGTGGCAGGGTGTCAGCCGCAGGTGGACGGTGGTGAGAAGGGGTGACTGGGGCGGGACCGCTGCCAACCAGCCCTGTTCAGTGCCACCCGCCGTGCCTGCCCCGTTCTACTCCCTAGAGGCAGGGGAGGGGCCGACACAGGGCTCCATGGGACATCTTTGTAGGGGTATCTACCTCCCCGTGCCCTCTCTGAGCCTCAGGTTCCTCACCCGGAAGAAGGACAGTGAGTCCCTACTTCCCCGGGGGCGGTGGCCGCAGAGGATGTCTTGGGGCAGAAGAGGGGCCCGGGCACCACGGGGCACCTTGGGCTCTTTCCTCCCGGAGACACCAGCTAGGGATTCGGCCCCCTGGCTTGGGTGTTCCCAGCATCACGCGGCTCCGGTCAGAGGCGAGGCGGGCAGACGTTGAGCTTGGCAAACACAATTCCCCACTTCCCAAGGACCGTCATTTGTTCACTCGTTGGCCCGTCCCCTGTGTTAGTTTCCAGCGGTTGCCGTGACAAAGGACCGTAAGCCGGATGGCTTACACAGCAGAAAGTTACTGTCTCGCTTTTCTGGAAGCTGTGAGTCCACGACCGAGGCGTTGGTAGGGCTGGTCTCGTGTGACGACCGTGTTCCGTGGCTCGTGGATGGCCGTCTCCGTGGTCACCGGGCAGTCTCCCCATACACGTGCTGCGTCTCGATTTCCCCCTTTTGTAGGGACACCAGTCATATGGGATCGGGGGCCCGTCCTCCTCCAGCGTGACCTCCCCTGAACTGCACTGATTACACCTGCGACGACCCTATTTCCAAAGGAGGTCACGTTCTAGAGTCTCGGGGGTCAGGACTTCAGCGTATGAATTTGGGGGACACACCATGCAACCCATAGCACCCAGCAGTGAAGGAGTCTTTGTGTGTGCCGCTCTCCCTCTCTCCAAGCTCACCCCTACCCCAGGACCCTTGTAGGTGCTGGTCCCCTCCGCCCGGAAATCCCTGGCTCTTGTGGGTCGGGTCTCCTTCTCAGCTCAGATAGCGGCTTCTCAGCGGGAAGTTCTTCAATGTCCCTCCCCTCCAACCCTCCTCTAACATCTCCTCGCTCTGCTTCAAACACACCAGGCTCGTTCCTGCCCCAGGGCCTTTGCCCCTGCTGTTGCCTCTGCCTGGAACCTCCTTCGCTCACCTGGTTCCTTCCTTCATCGTTTTGGGTTTTGGCTCACGTGAGACCTTATTGGCTAGACTCTCCCTCCGGCCCGGCAGTCAGTCCCAGACCGCTCCTCCCTACTCATTTCCCCTTGCCAGTCTCCCTGCTGGGAGACCCCCCACTGCTTTAACTGTTTCTTGCCTCCTCCACCCCAGACTGTCAGTCCCACGGGGCAGGTATTGTTGTCTTGGTCCCTGCTGTGTCCCCAGCTCCTAGAACGGGACCTAGCTCACAGCAGCACCTGGTGAATAAACGTTTGTGCAATCGGTGAATCATGACTAATCAGAAGATCTCGGAATGACGGCCGAGACCTCCAGCGTGCAGGCTTGGCATCTCAGCATCGGCACCACATCTTAGAGTCAGAAGGAAGGGAGTTTTGGAATTTTCCGACTCCAGTCCCACCCCCCCCCCCCGCCCTCACACACACACACACACACACACACACACACAGCCTCCTGGGCACGGTTCAACAGCTCGCCTTGGTTACCTCCCGTGATGGGGACCTCATTACAGCCCAAGGCGGACCAGTCAGGTTCGGGGCAGGTGCACAGGTGTGAGAATCCCTCCTTGAGAGCCAAGCCCACGGTTTTTTTCCCCTGGCGACTCCCTGCGGTCTCGGAACCGGATCTCAGGGCAAGAGCCCCGCTGTCTGAGGCGCCAGGTCCTTTTCTGAGAAAGATGATGGCCGAGGGGTGAGCCGCTAACCACAGAGCTGACGGCGGAAAGGTTAACTGATAAGGGACGCGGCTGGCTGATAAGCGAACTGTTGGCAGATACCCAGCGGTAGGTAAGAACTAAAGTGCTTTGGCCATGACTCCTTCCCCCCTCCCTCTCCCCGGTCCTCCTCCAACACGCCTGGAGCACCTCCCGGGAGTCCGGCCCGGCGCTGGGAGTGACAGTTATAAACATAGATCAGATGCAGTCGCTCCTTCAGGACACGGGCTGACGCATCTGAGATCTAAGCTCCCTTGGAAACCCCCAGAACCAGCTAAATCGCTCCGACAGCAAAGGCTCGGAGCTGGGATGGCGGGCGGCAGCCAGCAGGGGGGACGCGCCCCGCAGCTCCGGCCTGTTGGTGGCTCAAGTGAACCCCCGAGTCCCTCCCTGCTGCTGGCACTTCTGGGCCGGCGCCTGTCTCTCCTGCGTGGGTGGCGAGCGACTTCATCTGGCCCCCGTGGCTGTCACTCAGCCCCAGTCACACTGGAGACAACACGGTTGCCATGGAAACGAACACGCTTCCCCCTGGGGGGGCGGGTGAGCCAAGGGAGCCAGAAACCGTGTGTGGATGTGTGAATTCGGCACAAAGTGACCCAGGCCTGGTGACTCAAGTGGTGGGGGTGGGGCGGGGGGGGAGGTTTAACTCCTTCTCCGCTGCTCGCCCCTCCTCTCTGGGTCCTCCCACAGTCTGGGGCCTCCAGGGAGCCGGGGTTCAGCCTCAGAGCTAAGCGTTAGTCCCCGCGTGCCTCGGGCCTGGCTCTCCCTCCAGGCAAGATGACCTCTTTGTGCCTCAGCGTCCTCACCCAGAAAGTGGGTACGAGAAGGTGCACTGTGGAATGCACACTTATTGACTGGATGTCTGTCACGCTCTGGGCACTGTCCTGGTTCCTCCCTCGGGGCTCCCAGACCATGGGGGAGAGTCCGACAACAAAGAAATAAGGGAATTAAAGAAAAATCAGAAAGCGTCAGGCAGGGAAGGCGAAGTGGAGGGATGTGACAATGCAGGGGGGAGCATCTAGCGGGGGTCCGGGGGGCACAGGGAGGAGGTCTGACACGTGACATTGGAGCTGAGACCTGAAGGATGAGAAGAAACCAGGCATGGGGACATCTGGGAAGGGCGCTGTCCAGGTGGAGGGTGTGGCTGTGCAAAGGCCCTGGGGCAGGAGCGGGCCGGGTGTGATGAAAGGACGGAGAGGAGGCCCATGCGGCTGGAGCACCGTGAGCCACTGGGTGAGAGGGAGGAGGGGAGGCAGAGAGGGGACAGGAGCAGGTCGTGCCGGGCCTAGGGGGCCGCGGGGAGGACTTGGGCTTCTACCCCGGGGTGGGGGTGGGGGGGAGCCCTGGAGGGCTGTGGGCAGAGGGGGGCGGGAGCTGACTCGGGTGCTCACGGGCGCCCTCTGGTGGCCGCTGCGGGAATGACAGCCGTGGGGGGAAGGGAGGGACTGGAGACCAGCGTCGGGGCAACCGCCCTGGTCCAGGAAAGAAACACGAAGGTGAGCCAGGCGGGGGCTACCTCGGCCGGCCTTGCGGTGGCTTTTGTCACCTTTGTGCTGGCGCATTTCCACGTTGAAATACACCGAACTTTATACCAAAGGGTGTTCTTTTTATTTCTCCCTTATATGATAAGGAGCAAGTCAGGGTTTTCGAAATTGCCTGTGTAGGTGGGTTACGTTGCCTATGAATTTTTTCTCTCGGCTGGGCCGCGACTCCCAGCCCTGCGGCGGCCCCTGCTGTGTATCTGTGTGGCGCATAATAAACGCTCAGCGATCCGGGCCCGTGGTTCATGGGGCCGCGGAACAGAGGCAGGAGGGAGGCGGCGGCGTCCCCAGGCTCCTGGGCGCCCCAGACACGGTGCAGCTCCATGTGTCAAGGGACCCATCGCAGTCACCCACCGATCTCTTTTTGTGGATGGAGAAACAGCCTTCCAGAGAAGGCAAGCCGTTTTCCTAGTGTCACACAGCCCATTATGGCGAGCCTAAGTTTTAAACCCTGGCTGTTCGGGCCAGTCCAGGCGCCTGGGGGTGACAAATGTTGGCTCTGCCTTTGGGGACATCCCTGCTCCCCCGCCCACAGCCTGGCCCCACACCCTCACCCTTCTGACTCTGGGCCGACCCTAAGCAGGTTAGCGGGGGAAACCTCACATCCCTCGGCCCCAGCGATTGGTTCAGGGCCAGCCATGTGACCCGAGTCCAGCCAATCAGAATCAGCCACGGGTTTTGCTGGGACCAAGAGGAGGGTTTCCGTTTCTGCTCGGGGGGTGTTGACTGGAAAGAGAGAAAAAAGCTTGGAGCCTGGGGTCTCTGTTTATTCCGTGAATGGGATGCCTGACCGGTGAATGAAGCCCACTCAGAGGAAAGTCAAGCTGAGACACAGGAAGTGACCGACTTCCAATGACAACACCATCTCAACTCGCGGATCCAGGCTTTGCCTGAAATCGGGAACCTTTGCCGTCGCTGGAACCCGTTCACGTGCTGGTTTTGCTTAGACGTGTTTAAGCCCATTTGCTCACAACCAAACAGAGCCCTGACCAAGCCACCCGGTTTCATGCTCTCCAAGTACATGTCCTGCTATGGTTTCTGCATGTGCTGGAAAGGTATTATAAAGGGGGCATCAGGAGAGTTTGGGGGGGGTGCTGTACTCATCTTGATTTGGGTGATGGTTTCACGCAGATACACACGTGTCAAAACCTATCGAGTTACATACATTTTTGCAAATTTATACGTCAACAGTAAAGGCACGTGTGTTTAAAGGAGCATCGATAGCATCATTCCAGCTCCTGGATCCAGCCATGCCTGAAAGCAGTTTGGGCTTTCCAGATACATAAGCCAATAAATGTGCTTTTGTAGGAATAATAATTGTGACTGTTACTTTTTATTTCATTGTTAGTTTTCTTGGCCTTTCTCTGTCTCATGTTGCAGTCTGGACACAAGAGGAGACCGAGAGAGGGCAGCGGTATGATGAGAGGCCTCCAAAATTGTGTCCAGGAAACTGCTGTGGATAGAGTTTATGTTCACGCTCATCTGGGAAATTGTTCAACAGGTATCTCTTCTTTTTTTTTTTTAATTTTTTTTTTTTTAGCGTTTATTTATTTTTGAGACAGAGAGAGACAAAGCATGAACAGGGGAGGGTCAGAGAGAGGGAGACACAGAATCTGAAACAGGCTCCAGGCTCTGAGCTGTCAGCACAGAGCCCGACGCGGGGCTCGAACTCACGGACCGCGAGATCATGACCTGGGCCGAAGTCGGCCACTTAACCGACTGAGCCACCCAGGCGCCCCCAACAGGTATCTCTTCTGCAGAACTTGTCAGAGCCTTTAATATACGAATGGGCCAACTCTGAGGCTTGCTCTACACAGGCTACCAGAGGGCCCCAAAATGTCAGCCCCGGATGCCCACAACAGCCACCTGGTCATCAGTGCCCCCCTGTTGGCTCCTTACGCTGCCAATCTCCACCTCCGCCCACTTTTTCCTGCTTCCTGGAATCACCTTCCAGATAAACACTTTCAGCTCCCAGAAAGCTCCACCCCTTAGTCTTTCAGAAGCCACAGCCCCAGGACGCCCTCCCGCTTGGACCTTGGAAAGTTCCTGTGCTTTCCCCCCCCCTCCCCTGTTGGAAAACACCAGAAAGACCAGGAGGCCCTGTGTCTTCTGGCCTGGGGACAAAGCCTCTCCCGGCTGCCCCCACTCCTCTTGCAGCCCCGCCCTGAGCCTTTGCTTATACTGTGCCCTCTGCCCAGATGCCTATCCTTTCCACCTAACCAAATCCTCTGGTGGGTCAGATCCCCCTGGATGCTGGGGCCCACAGGGACTCTGGATTACTTAATAAACCCCATAATCCCCGTTCCCAGCCCTCTTTGACTCCCTCTGATGATGCACAGGAGGGAGCCTCCCCCGGGGACTGATTTAACCCTTTCAGGCCTCCCCCTCGCCCCCTCGTAAGCAAAGTGCCGGCGGCGGCGGCGGCTGCGCAGACGCCTCGCTGGAGGAAACGACCACGTTTTGTTTCCATCCCGCGTGTTTTCGCCGCCCGCCTGCTATTTGTGACAGGTGCGAGCCGCTCTCCATTTCCAGGAGGGAGGCGGAGACTGTGTTTTCAAAGACACGGACGTGAGAGGACGTGAGGCAGCTGGAAGGCAAACCCCAAACAAACCGCGGAACAGGTGGGGCCGAAGTTGGGGAAACGCCCACCTCTTTCGGGAAGCCCTCCCGGATTGCCCGGGCCAAGCCCCGGAGGTCTCCGCGTGGCCTCCTGAGGCCCCGCCCCTTCCCGTGATCCCCGCTCCCCCCCCCCCCACGTGGGCAAGCGCCGGGTGCCGCTTCCAAATCGGGTGGGCGACCGGGGCAGATGAGCGGCGCCTCTGGGCCTCCGTCTCACCGTCTGCGCTCCAGGGGCCGTGGCGGCGCTGGGATCCGGGGTGCGGGCGCCTCCGTGCCGGCTGGGCTGGCCTCCCGCCGCTGTTGGCGTTGCCACGGTTACCGAGCAAGCCCTCCCCGACACCCCCCTACGCCCCCCCCCCCAAAACCCTCACCCTCGGACCGGGCCCTTCAAGGGACTCGGGCTCCTGGGTGTCATGGAAACAGTTTCCAGGCCCCCGAGCACGTGGAGTTGGACGCGCGGGTGGAATCTCGGCTTTTAACTCCTGGGGCAGCTGACAGTGTCCACGAAGCCCCGGGTGGGGCCGGAACCTTTAGCCGCTAACCCCTAACCCCCCCCACACCATGCCCCCCCCCCCCATCTCTGTTTTAAGTTAAATGCCCTGGGCTCGCTCTGTAAACGTGGAGCTGAGAGGAACCACCAGGCAGCCTCTCCCTCTCCTTCTGGAACCTTCTCCCAACAGTGATGGCTGCCACAGAGCAGGGGCTGGAGGCCATGACCCTGTACTCTGGAGCAGGTGAGAACAGGCTGGCCCTGGGCCCCGGGGAGGGGGGGGGGGTCTAAAAAAAGAGGCAGAGTGGCTAATACCCGCTGGGAGGTTCCCATGTGTGGGCCCTATTTTCGACACAAACGCGGAGTAAGTCCTTACATCCGTAGGACAAGGTTAAAGGTACCATAGCCCCATTTTAGAGATGGGGAAACCAAGGCCCAGAGGGGTCAAGTGCTTTGCCCGAGATCACACAGAATGACTGCGAGTGGCAGCCTGGGATCTGAACTCGGGCCCCGTGGCTCCGGGGTCAACAGTTTTCACCACTAGGCTCCTCGGGTGCTTCTGATCACGTGATTGAGTGTCCCAAGGTGACATCTGCCATTGGAGATGGGCGCGGGGGTCTGGGGCTGAGCGGGAGCTGCCAGGAGGGGCTGGGACGCTGGGCAGCCAGAGGGAGAGACAGGCGCTGCCACGGGGTGGCCCGGGGGCTCCAGACCCTTCTACGATGTCCGTCAGGGAGCGTGGAACCATCCAGAGAAACTGACAGGCCACATTGAAGAGGTGAGCCCACCGCGCAAGCCCGGCTTCGAGATGGTCCCCTCCCACCCCCAGCCACTCTGTTCCTTCCAAACAGACGCTGCGGCCGAGCTGCCTCCGAGGCGTGGAGATTCTGGAAGGAAACGCAGGCTGGGGAGGAGGAACGAGTTCTGGCAGAGCGGGCACGTTTGATGACAGCCGCTCGTGTGCGGAGAGCTGTCCCAGGGGCCCGGGGTCGCGGAGGCTCAGCCGGACAGAAACCCGCTCAGGTCCCTGGGGTCAGGGGGAATCCAGAGAGGAAATCAGGAGGCCGGGCGAAGTGGGGAGATTGGAAGAAGGGACATTCAAAACGGGGCTAATTGGGGCGCCTGGGTGGCTCAGTCGGTTAAGCCTCTGACTTTGGCTGGGGTCATGATCTCGCGGCCGCTGGGACCAAACCCAAGGAGCCCTCTCACACCAGTCCAGGCGAGCGATGCTGGAGGCCCGGCCCGGCGGTGGCGGTGGAGGGGGGCCAAGGGCTTGGATTCAGAGTATAATTTGGAGATAAAGCCCCGGGTCTGGGAGGGGTGAGGAGGGAGGGAGACGGAGGAACCAGGGGTGCCGGGCGGGTTTGGGGCCCTCTCCTCCCCGGCCCAGAGGAATCCAGAGGCAAGCTTTGGCCGCGGACAGATGGTGGGACCGGAGGGGACTCAGGGCCCCCCAACCTCCTGGAGACGTCAGCGCCTTTCGCAGCCTCCCGGTTCCCACCAGCTGCCGGCGACACGCGGCCCAGATGTTTCATCCCATCTGTGCCGGGCCTCCCCGGGCACCAGGCGGGGCTCGTCTGCTGCGGCGACATCTGGGGCGCCTCGGAAGCGGAGGCGGCGGGGCGGGGGGGGGCCCGAGACGGGGACCCTCGTTCTTGGCCGGAAGGCCGTCCGCGGCTCCCACAGGGGCGGGGCGCGTGGGGGCCCAGGGTGGCGCTGGCCGTGGGGTGCGTCCTGCTCGAGTCACCAGGTGTGACCCCTCCCCGGAAGGGGAAGGAAGCTGGGGGCCCTACACCAGGGGCTTGGGGTCACAGTTTCCAAGCACAGATCCCCACGTCCGAGCCTTTGCCCCTGCCGGAGTGGGCTTCTCATACCTCCTTTTACTCCTTTCCTCGACAGGGATGGATTGAGCACCTGCTGTGTACCAAGCACTGCCCCCCACCCCCCAAGATAGCAGTGACCGAAACAGACCGAGAAAACCGCCGGAAAGCAAAACCCAGAAAACTCTGGGGCCTCGGTGGCCTCAGGCTTCATGTCAAATTAACACGTGGGTAAATAAGATACTTTCCAAGCAGGTAAGTGCCGGCAAGGCACCAGAACGTGAGGGAACGTGAAGGGAAGGACCGGGAAGCTTTTTCCGGGGGGGGGGGGGGGGCTTTCGGAGGGCGTGGCATCGAGAGCTCAGGCAGGAAGAAGGGCCAGCTGTAGGGAGAATGGGGGAGGGGGGGAAGGACATTCCAGAGAGCGGGAGCGGCAAGTGCAAAGGCCCTGAGGCAGGAGGGTGCCCGGCAGACGAGTGGAGCGGCTCCAGCGGTTGGACCCGTGTGAGCAATGGAGGACTAGGAGGGAACAGCAGCCACGGTGGTGTTGGCGGTCGGGCACAGGGGACCCCGAGAGGGTGTGGATTTAGCCACGTGTGCGCAGGGCTCTCTGCCCCGAAAGCGCGTCGGAGGGGGGGGGAACAGACGCGTAAGGGGTCTTTTTCAACTAGACCTCTTAGGGGCGGGCCCTGTGCCCGCCGACACACGGCGATACCAGGCACCAACCTGGCCCCCCTTTCCCCGCAGCCTCGAGGTTCGGGGGCCCCAGAGCCACGGAGACTTTTCTCCAAGGAAAGCCCAACGTTTGCGCGGCCAGCTCCAGAGGGGATCTCCCGGCCGTCTGGGGGAGAGGTGGCAGAGCGAGAAGGGGGGGGAGGGGGAGGGGGAGAAGTGCAATATTTCTATTGTCCTTATCCAAATAAATTGAGATGTATTTGTGCAAGTGTCAAGGAAACCTCCAGGAGCGAAACTATAAAATCACGCAGCTGCTCTGAGGGCCCGTGACAGACAGCTCAGATTAATGTAGCTGTATTTTTATGGTCTGTTAACAACTGATATGGGTTTTAAATATATTATCTTCCATTGTATTGTCTGTCATTTTAAAAACTGCTCATGTCTCCTGTGTTTGCTTTTAAAAGGTTCTTATAGAACATTCCGCTGCTGAGCTCTCGCATCTTCTTTTCTGTCCCCCTCCCGGAGATATATCACTGCGGATCTTCTCTCCCCCCCCCCCCGCCCCCTGCCGCCGCCCCGAGCTAGGTTTTCCCTGGTAGTTTCATGGCTAATTGAGCACAGAACCTATTGGAACCCCTCGAGTTTCTTAACTCAGGGAGCTGCTGCAGGAGGCCGGCGCCCGTCTAGTTGGAGATTTCCGGTGGGGCCGCGTGGGGCTCCTCCGGATGGGACAGGTGCGTGGGACGCGACGGGGCTCAGCTTCCCCGGCGGCCGGCAGGAGACTGACCCCGGAGCGTCCTGACCCTGTTGGCGGAGCCTTGTAGCAGTCAGCTACGGCTGCGATGATGCCACGTAACAAGTGCCCCCGCGGCTCGGTGGCTGATATAGCAACCAACGCGGGCCTCTTGCTTCCGGGTCTCTGCTCTCTCTCTCTCTCTCTCTCTCGGCGAACTCGTCCTAAATCTCTCCCGACGTTCCCCCCCTGCCCTAATTCCACACCCCAGCCAGACTACTTCAGTAACTCTCAGCCCCCCGCCCCGCGCCGTGCAGATGCCCAGCTCTTTGCAACACCCACACCTACGTGCGTGCCGTTCCTTCTGCTCAGAATTCCCTTCTGCCTCACAAACTCCTATGCGTCCTGCACGACCCATCCTCTAGGGCCCCTCCTCCAGCAGAGGGCACCCTTGCTCCGCGCCCCCGCTCTACACCGAGGCTCTGCGGCTCCCACAAACGTGACGGGAACCCCGCTTTCGCCTGTTGCCCTCTCAACTGGACGGCGACCCCCCTGTGGGCAGGGGTTCCGCTTTCCTCCTCTGAGCACTGCCAGCCCCCACCCCAGGGACGCGTGTGGCTCTAACCACACAGAGCGGGGAGGACGCCCTAGTGCAGGCATTGATTACAGCGCCCCGACAATTAGAGGCGAGGCCGGCAGCCTATAGAAGAGCGGGCAACCACAGAGCCATATATAACGAGGTACTAATTGTGCAGAGAAGACAATTAGGGAGGCTTTGAGTCACCGGTTCCGCGGTCTGGACAATTAGACATCGGGCCGTATATAAAGGATGTGCTAATCGCGTGCTTTGGACAATTAACAGGGCGCCCGGGAAATAATAAAGCAAAATGCCACCGTGCGTCCCAGGCTCAGAGCCAGGAGGTGCGGCCTTGGGGACCGGAGTCCGGCTGCGTGGGCTTGGATCTCCCTGCGGGGCCTCACACGAGAGCCGAAGACCCTCTCCGAGCCTCGTCTTTCCTCATCTGTAAAATGGGGGCGTCCGTGGCGCCTGCCGCAGCGGGTGGACAGGGGCCGGGGGAACAAAGGCCGGCACCCAAGGCCGTTGGCACGACAAACGGCGGCGGGGCAGCCTGCCAGGAGGCGCTCACCGCCGAGTCCTGGAGGCTGCGAGGTGCCAGGTCCCCGGCCCAGGCGTGGCGAGCGTGGGACGGCGTGGATGACGAGGAGAACATCAGAAGAGGACGCACGAGGTGAGAGGACCTAATGAGGTGAGCGATACTGACTCTGAACAATGCGGAGGAGGCCGGTGGGATGTCCCAACCCAGCCCTTGTAACCCCCCAGGTGGGGATTTGCCCTCAAGCGTGTGCCCTGCCACCCGTGGGGCAGACGTGGAGCTGGGGGGGGCTGTCGGCCGTGGCCCGTGCCAAGGCCCTGAGGCAGGGCCGTGTGTTTAAAGAACGGTGAGGCCGTATACCCCCAGGTAACCGAAAGCACGAACTCAAACAGATGCTTGTCTATCGAGGGCGGCCACCGGGCCCTAAGTGGGCGTGCTCCGGGTGAGCCGAGAAAGGAGTTCTGGGAAAACTGTATTCGAAGGTCTGGAAGCCGGAGCAAAGACGCATACGGAGGGTGATTCAGGAGGGGTGGAGCTAAGTCCCGCAGGGCATCGTGGGCTGCAGGGGAAGGGGTAGGGTTGGCTCCAGAGGGCAGCGGGAGCCAAAGAAGGTTGTAGAGCCCCAGAAGAGCTGCCTCTCCCGCCGGGGCTTGCTGCGAGCTTCCTTCCTTCGTCCTGGGCAGGAATGCCTCGGGTCACTTTTGCTGTCACGTGGTTTGGAAGCAGCCTGGGGCCTCCCCTCCCCCACCCAGCCCGAAACCGGGGAAGGTCTGGGCGAAACCGGACGAGCCCGCCACCCTCTCCGACAGCCGTCAGCACAAAAGCTGAACGATCAAACCACAGGCTTTTTCCCACCCAGTCGCCCACGCGCCGGGGGACCTCGGAGAGGAATCACTTAGGGATTAGGGAAGCAGCCGGGCCAAGTGCGGCTCTTTTGCGGAGCACTTGTTTCGAAATCGGGTCCTGCCCTCCTCCGCCCACAGCCCTCCAGGGCTCCCAGCTCCCTCAGGAGAAAAGCCCACGTCCTCCCAGCAGCCCCCAAGGCCCTGCACGATCTGCCCTGTCCCCTCCCTGCCCTCCCCTCCTCCCTCTCTCCCCGCCTCGCTCGCTCGCTCTGCTCCAGCCACGCGGGCCTCCTCGCTGTCCCTGCCACACACCAGGTGGGGTCCCGCCCCAGGACCTTTGCACGGACTATTCTGCCTGCTCCGGACACCCTTCCTCCACGGGTTCCCATGGCTGTCTCCTTCTCTTTGTTCAGGTCTCAGCTCAGATGTCCCCAGGTCAGAGAGGCCCTCCCCGTCCGTCAGGCTAAAGTTGCATCCCCTCCACCCCACCCCCCATCATCCTGCTTCTCTTCTGCGCATCGCTTATCACCGTTTGAAATCGCCATTCTGGGACCGCCTGGGGGGCTCAGTCGGTTAAGTGTCGAACTCTGGCTCAGGTCGTGGTCATGCTGTCGCGGTCGGTGGGTTCGAGCCCCGCGTCGGGCTCTGTGCTGACGGCTCGGAGCCCGGAGCCTGCTTCCGATTCTGTGTCTCCCTCTCTCTCGGCCCCTCCCCCGCTCACGCTCCGTCTCTCTCGGTCTCTCAAAAATAGATAAACGTTAAAAAAAAAAAATGGAAATGACCATTTTGAGCATTTGTCCCCTTGGATATTTCTGTGTCTCCCCAGCTCCCCGCCGCTCCAGGAGGGCGGGAATATCACCCGTCTTGCTCCGCGGGCTCTCTGACGTCTGCAACAGGGTTGGCACACGGTGGTCAGCACGTGCCCGTCGAGGGAATAAAGGGACAGACGGGGCGGACAGGGTAAGAACACCGACGGGAACATCAGAGAACTCGCGTTTAATTCCCAATTCTGCCGTAGGCTGGCTGTGTGACCTCGGGCCAGTGGCTTAACCTCTCTGTGCCCCCGTGTCCCCATCCGTCAAATGGGGGAGTCTGATGGGAGAATTCGCACAGCACGCCTTACCCAGCGCCCCACAGCTGGTCAGGCCTCCTGGGACAGCCTCCCACTCTCAGAAGCCGATGACCCGTGTCCCAGAGGCCCCCCCGGGCTTCTTACTTAACGGCCACCTATGTTTCCGTAAGGTGCACAGTCCCTGCTTTATGCCCCGTGTTCCCCCCTGAGGGTCACGTGCCCCCAGCACCCCCCGCAGGCACATCCTGGGACACACCCGTGTAGCCGCTCCGCCGGGGTTGCGATCGAGGACGGGAGTCCCCGCGCCGCGGTTCCACCTGGTTGTTGGTAGATGCGGCCCCTGCCAGCTACACCCGGCACCTGCCCCAGCGAGGCCCTCGAGGCCCAGCGATGGGGGGGGGATGGGCTGTGGCCAGGTGTGAATGGGGCGCGAACGGCCGTCCCTCTTCCGGGATTCAGTCAACCAGCCCTTATTGAGCACCTGCCGGGCGCAAAGTCCTGTGGTCGGCTTGGCGATTTGCAGCAGTGGGTAAATCCCGGTGGGGTTGCTAACAAATCTGATGGGGACTCAAGGCAATGATCGATGTGGAAAATGGAGAAAAGTGAAGCCAGGAGAGAGACCCGGGAGGGTCTCTGGAGGGGGAAGCACTCCGGGCAGAAAGAGGAGTCCGTGCAAAGGTCCTGGGGCAGGACCGTGCCTGGCATGTTAGAGTAACAGGGAGGAGGCCCACGTGGCTGGAGGAGAGTGAGCGAGGGGGAGAGGGGAGGAGGGGAGGGCAGGGAGAGGACGGGGATGGGGGGGTGGGAAGCCGGGTGGTACAGCGGTTAGGCCTCGGGCGCTAGACCGGCAGGAGTTCAAATCCTGGGTCTGCTCCTCCGTAGCTGGGTAACACAGGGACCCAGGCCCAGAAAGGCCCAGACAGGGGCCCCGTGCCTCAGTTCCCTCATTTGCCAAGCGAGCCCGTGCCACCCTATCTGCCTCATTGAATGGAAAAAGACCCAAGCAAGGAGGGGAGAGGCTTCATTGGTGACTTCTGGGTCTGCCGGGCACAGAGACGGGGGGCCAGGAGGCCAGAGGAGGAGTGGCCTCTAGACAAGAGGTGACAGCTTCCCGCGACGGCTAGCCTGGACCCTCACCGCCGACCCATGCGGCCTTACAAGCCTTCTCCCCGTTTTACAGGTGAGAAAACCAAGGTCCCCCCCTTAGTAGTGCCACAGTCACGATGGAGTTAGGCTCATGCCTCAACTCGCCCCCAACTTTCTTGGGGTCCCCCCCGTTTCCCTCTTTCCTCTTTCTTTAAGAAAACACGACTTCACTGATGTTGTTCGACCACAGACGGAAATCTGCCCGCTGCAGAAAATTCAGAAGATCCCCGCGAGCTAAAAAGAAGGAAGGGAACTCGGCTGTCATCTGCCCCCGGAGCGCCAACGTCTAGGTCCGCTTCCTTTTGGTGTGTTTTCCATGTGATTACACACAGTGCAATTTATCTGACGGTCACACACTGGTTTTTCAATTGATCTTCTATTGTTCAGCGTTTAGGGGGTGTCTGATGTGTTGCCATTACCGGCCAGGAAGTAACACCCTGGCAGCTTCATACGTGTTCACGTCTACAGACGTTTCCTGGGGAAAAACGTCCTGCAACGATTTATTAGATGACGATAGCGGAGCTCTTTCTTCTCCACCTGCACCGCCTTCTCCTCCTTCGTTAATTTGAAACGACTTTATCGGAAATTTTTACATAAACCTCTCGGCGTCGAGGAAATTTGCACACACGCGAAAACAGAACAGTGACGGATGGTGGCCTACCTCCTTTTATTTTAATGTGTATTTACTTTTTTTTTTAATTTTTTTTAACGTTTATTTATTTTTGAGACAGAGAGAGACAGAGCATGAACGGGGAGGGGCAGAGAGAGAGGGAGACACAGAACCGGAAGCGGGCTCCAGGCTCCGAGCTGTCAGCCCAGAGCCGGACGCGGGGCTCGAACCCACGGACCGTGAGATCGTGACCTGAGCCGAAGTCGGCCGCTCAACCGACTGAGCCACCCAGGCGCCCCGATGTGTATTTACTTTTGAGAGAGAATGAATCGGGGCGGGGGGGGGGACAGGGAGAGAGAGGGGAACAGGGGATCCGTTCTGACAGCAGAGATCCGGACGTGAGGCTTGAACCCACGAACTGTGAGATCGTGACCTGACCCGAAGTCGGACGTTAACCAACTGAGCCGCCCGGGCGCCCCGGGATCCGCTTCTGATGCGGGTCACCCACTCCTTGGACATCCGGCCGCCCCCCCCCCCGGTCCCCCATAACCACGGTTCCCGCTCCCACCGGTTTCCTTCCTGTCTTCTCTCTGTGCCTGCTTCCTTCTGGTCCACAGATTCAATTGGACGAATCCCTCAAATGAGGGCCGGGGTTTTTCTGTCTTGGTCACCGCGCTGTCCCTGGCGCTCAGCGCAGCCTGGCACACAGTAGGAGCTCAGAAGGTACCCGTCGGGCTCGTTCACGAGCAGTGTATCAAGACTTGCTGAATTTCTCAACCCAGGGGCTCCTGGGGGGGCTCAATTGGGTTAAGGGTCTGACTCTCCATCTCAGCCCAGGTCTTGAGCTCGGCGTTGTGAGTTCGAGCCCCGAGTTGGGCTCCGTGCTAAGTGTGAACCCTACTTAAAAAAAAAAAATTATTTTTTTTTTTCCCCAACCCAGCGTGTTGATGTTGCAAGACCTTTTTCGCCGCTGCCTGAGTCGGGTGTGAGATGATCGGGACAGGCCTGAGAACGGGCGTCCCTTGGATGCAAACGGAGATTTAAGGGCTGCCCCCCCCCCCAACAAAAATGTCTCCAGCTGTCACATCTAGCTTGGGGGAAAGTCAAGATGCACCAAACAGCCCTCCGGGACCACCTGGCCTACTCCTCTCCGTTACAACTGGCAAATCAGGGGCCTAGAAGGGGTAAATGGCTTGCTTCACGGGGCACCACAAAAGGAGAAGAATCCCTTTTGTCCTCGAAGGGGACGGACTTGGCTGGGTGACGTTTCACAGGGACTTTGCAGTTTGCAATCGTGTGGTTTCCGTGGCTCATCCGTCCTCGGCTTGTGCCTGTTCTGCGGCTGGTGGGTCCCCCAGTCCCCCAGGATCAAGGATAATAATATTGTTTGTGGGGGGGTGGGGGTTCTGGGTGGCTCCGTCGGCTGAGCGTCCGACTTCGGCTCAGGTCATGATCTCAGGGTGTGTGGGTTCAAGCCCCGCGTCGGGCTCTGTGCTGACAGCTCGGAGCCTGGAGCCTGCTTCCGATTCTGTGTCTCCCTCTCTCTGCCCCCCCCACCCCCCCCATGCTCACGCTCTGTCTCTTAATAATAAATAAATGTTAAAAAAATTTTTAAGAATAATAGCAATAATATTGTTTGAGGAGCATTTATTGAGCGCCTACTATGTACCAGGCACTGTGCCTCATGGACGTTATTTCTTTAACTGTCACACTGTGAGCTCAGCACTGTTGTTCCGTGTTCGTTTCCCAGGAAAACGGAGTCCCGGAGAGGGGAAGGGATCCACCCAAAGCGGGGGGAAGAAAGAGAGGGCCGCCAGGCAGGGGACACAGCTCACGCAGAGGCTCGAAGGCGGGCCCAGGGGAAGGTGCACGCATCCAGTCAGAGCCCCATCCTCCGGGAGATGACCCCGTGCCAAGCCCGGGACCGAATGCTGCCACACGTGGCCCTGATGATGGACAAACGGCCCAGGATGTCACTTTGACAGATGAGGGGACCGAGGCTGGGTGTAGGGAAGTGACTTCCCCCCAAGCAGCGCACCTGAGGTCTGGACAGGGGAGCGGAGGGAGGGGCTCCAGGTGGGAGGCCCATGGGAGTGGAGGGAGGGAGGGCCACGTGGCGGAGACGCGAGGGCGGGTGATGAGGAACCTTCCCGTGTCCAGCGCTAACGGGGACAGTTTAGCTACTTGTTGGGACAATCACACACACACACACACCAGTTCACGCGGGGAGAAGCTGGCCCAAGCCACTCAGGCAGGCGACGTGCCCAAGGTCACTCAGCCCGCGCTCAGGTGGGCTGAGACCAGAGCCTGGAACTTCTCAGCCGCATGCGGCTGGCTCTCTCGCGCTCCCTCCCTGCTTCCCTCCCTCAGCACCATTTAAACGATTACAAAGATGCTATTTTTATCTCGGGGAAAATTCAATTATAGACATTGACCTTTCCGTGTTTTTCCCAGGCTCACGTGCCACCGGCCCAGGGTGCAAAAGGCTTCCGCGAACGTTCTCAGAAGAGAAGTTTCCTCAAAGTCAGAAGCCCGAGGGAGGGGTGAGCGGGAGAGCAGAGGCCGAGGGCGGGGTGGGGGGGGTCCAGGCCTCCGTCTCAGTCCCCAGCCCTCTGGAGGAGCGGACAGGGCTTCCCTTTTGCTGCCACGTTTCGGGGCTGAGGTCAGGAAAGCCTGGTCTACGCTGGTCACGGGCTTACCCACCTGTCTCTGCTCGCATTTTCTCTTTTCCTGGACGAATCTTCCCGACTACGGCAACAGTAGATGCGTATTCAGTGCATTGGGACTTCCCTTAAGTATTTAATTATTCAACAAATATTAACTGCATGTCACACGCTGTCGTAGGTGCTGGGAGGAAATGGTAAACAGAACAGAATGAAAATCTCCGCTTTCAAGAGCTGACGTCGTACGCTCAAAAGTAAACACGTAAAATAGACAGCGGGTCAGAGGCGGTGAGGGCTCAGGGAAAGAAATCAAGCAGCAAAGGCGGATGGGATTTGTGGGGAAGGGCTCAGCGCTGAGATGTCAAACAGAGTAAATCTTAAATAGGGTGGTCAGGGGAGGCCCCAGGGAGAAGGTGGAGTGTGAGTAGCGACCAAAGGAGGTGGTGGGGAGGAAGGCAGAGGGCACCCGCCTGTGCAAAGGTCCTGGGGCAGCACTGCGCCCGGCGTGTTGGAGGAACAGTGAAGCGGTCCGTGTGGCTGGAGCAGAGGGATCAGAGGGGGAAGGAGGGAGGGGGAGACGGGGCAGGTTGTGCGGGCCCTTGGGGGCTGCGGGGAGGATTTGGGCTTTTACCTCAGGGAGGGGGGAGCCCCGGAGGTCTGCGGGCAAAGGAGGGCGGCACCTGACTCGGGTGCCCACAGGCGCCCTCTGGTGTTCCCCGCAGGGAGGGCCCATTGCCAGGGGCGAGCGTGGGAGCCTGGGACTAGGGTGCCGGGCTGGTGTTTCTGGAGCTGGGCCAGTCGATGTGGAGGAGGGAGGCGGAGGGGGCACTTTCTGGATAGACTGTGAAGGTAGCGTCCGTGGAATTCTCTAAGGAACTGGTTGTGGGGTGTGGGGAAACGAGGGGAGCCGAGGACGATGCCAGGGTGTCTGCCCCGGGCACCTGGCGGGGTGGAATGGGCGTCAGCCAAGATGGGGTGGCTGGGGGAGGGGCGAGCCGGTGGGGGCGGTCGGAGTTGAGATTTGACTTCGGCGTGTTGTTGGGGCCCACGGGAGGATATCAGTGGGCCAGCTGGAAATTAGAGTCTGGAGTTGGGGGGAGAGATGCCCTCTGAAGACGCAAATCTGGTGTTCCGTGATGGAAGAAGGTATTTGAACCCATGGGGATGGACGAGGGGGCCGGGGAGAGAGAGAGATGTCCAAGGGCCGTCCTGGGTTTAGAAACTGAGCAGAAAAGGTGAGAAGCTGGCAGAGAGATCGATGGGGTCCATCAGAGACGACAGGAGGAAGCCAGGTGGGGGCAGGCTCCAGGGGCCCAGTGAGGACAGAGTTCCCAGGAGGAGGGACTGGCGAGGTGAGATGCTGCTGGGAGCCAGTGTGGGACGGGGCTGACCAGCGACTGCTGGGTTTGGACTCTGGGAGATCACCTTAGACAAGGGCAGACTCAGGACAGCAGCAGGGAGGACTCTAACCTTGACCCTCAGATGCCCCCAACTCTGGAGTGAAAGCATCAGTCTGAGGTTGGTGAGGTCCTGTGCTCAGAACATACTATGTGGTAATGGTACGTTACTACCCTTGGCTATCGGTCGTATAGTTAGGAGCGCTGTCTGGTCCACCCACCCGTCCATCCAACTAACCTCTCTCTGTCCATCCCACTCATCCAATCTCTCCATCCACCTATCCACCAAACTACCTCTCTGTCCTCTGCTCATCCATTAACTCCACCATCCATCCCAATTACCTTCTCTATCCATCACATTATCCCATCCTAGCCGTTCCATCCACCCACACCTCCATCCATCCCACGACCCTCGACTCATCCACACCAGAGATCTAGCCATCTGGTCCTGCCAGCCACCCACCCATCCATCCCTCCCCCACCCTCCACCATCCCACTACCCCTCGACTCATCCACCCATCTATCTATCCATCGGTCCTCCATCCACCCACCCACCCACCAGGATCCATCCATCCATCCCCATCCAACCCCTCACTCACATCAACCATCACTCTACGCACGCCAGCCAGCCAGCCCACGACCCCGCGAAGCAGCCACCCAGCCAACCCACCCACCAACCCACCAGCCAGCCCCCAGCCAACCAACGCACCACCACCCCACCAACAGCCAGCCCCCAGCCAACACAGCACCCAGCCACAGCCCACGACCCGCGCAGCCACCCAGCCACCCACGCACCCACCAGCCAGCCAACCCACCGAGCAGCCAGCCCACGAGCCCGCGACGCAGCCACCCAGCGAGCCAGCCGCCAGGGAGCAAGCCAGCCAGCCAACGACCCACCGAGCCAGCCAACGACGGCGCGAGCACAGCACGCAGCCAGCAGCCAGCCAACCCACCCAGCGAGCCAAGGCCGGCGAGCCAGCACGGAGCAGCCGAGCCAGCCACACCACCCGCCCAGCCAGCCCACGACCCCGCGACGAAAGCCACCCAGGATCGAGCCAGCGGGCCTGCCACACGCACCCACCCACCACCCAGCCAGCCAGCAGCCCCAGCCAACCAGCAACACCAAGCCAAGCACACCCACGCCCAGCCAGCCCACGACCCGCGACGCAGACACGCGAGAGCCAGCGGCCGGCCAGCCACGCACCACCCACCCACCCAGCATGCCAGCAGCCCCAGCCAACCACGCAACCACCCATCCAGCCACCCACCGACGCAGCAGCCCAAGCCGCGACGCAGCCACCCAGCGATCGATCCAGCCAAGCCAGCCAACGACCGGCCGAGCCATCAAAGACGGCGCGAGCCAGCAGCCAGCCATCCAGCCAGCCACCCACCAGCTAGCCAATACTCGCTGAGCCATCACGGATCCACCGATCCAGCCAGCCACCACCCGCCCATCCAGCCAAGAACCCGCTAAGAGCACATATCATCGATCAATCGGTCCTGCCATCCACTCACCCACCCACCAACCATCCATCCATCATCCCCATCCAACCACTACCCACACATCCAGCCACCCACCATACTCATCCACCACTAGCCCGACTCATCCACCCATCTATCTATCCATCGGTCCTTCCAGCCACTCACCAACCCCACCCACCCATCCATCCATCAGCCCATCCAACCACTCACCCACCATCCATCCACCCCCTACATCCATCCCACTAGCCCTCTACTCATCCACCCATCTATCTAGATCCATCCATCCAACTACCTGCCTATCCATCCAACTACTTCTCTATCCATCACTCATCCATCCATCCATCCATCCACCCACCCATCTATCCAACAACCCCTCTACCCACCACTCATCCATCCATGATCCACCCACTCACCTATCCATCCAACTACCACTCTACCCACCCACTCATCCATCTATCCATCCATCCATCCATCCGTCTATCCACCCACCCATCCAACTACCTCTCTACCAATCCATTTATCCATCTATCCATCCAACATCCATCCGTCCGTCCATTTTTTATCCATCCATTTCTTTCGCCCATCACTTCAGTGTCTACACATGCTGCGTCCTATGCTCTGCTCAACCTCCAGGTCTGTCCTGCTCCCTCCCCTGCCCCCTCTTGTTCTCCTGAGATCCTCAAAGGAATGCTAAGGTTTGCCTCCATGCTTCCCTCCCCCATTGCTTTGCCCACCATCATCACCCTGAGTTTGTTGAATGGATCAGAGCCAGACAAGCTGTTCCCTCCTGTCCCCTGGCTGTGGGCTGTGCTCGGGGTTGGGCGGAGCTCCCTCCAACTGAGCCCTTCTCTGAAGGACCGGTTCTGGGGTTCAGTTTTGGGGCCCACAGCATTCACATCAGCTGAAAAAAATCCCTTCAGGGGGCGGGGGACAGGATTGGATACGTCGGGGAAGTGGGTACCTCGCAGAGGCGCCTTGTCCCAGCTCTGTCCTGCCATGCTGTGTGACCTTAAGCCAGATCCCTCTCTCTGAGCCTCGGTTTCTTTGTCTGTACAATGGGGTCACCATCACACCCCACCTCCAGACTAGATGAGTTCAGCATCTAAAGCACGTAGCACGTAGTAGCTGCTTAATAAGCATTATTATTAAGTTGTTATTTAATAAGTAAATTACAAGTGTTATTTAAGTTATTATATAATAACGATGATAAAAACATTCGTAATACTTACTGTTTATATTGAAGCTCACAGACATAACCACTGCGGACATCGTGGCGTGTGTTCTTCAGACATGTTTCTATGCATAGAAATAGTTCGGGGATCACAGATGGGGTCATATTTAAAACCACTTTCTCCCGGGGCGCCTGGGTGGCGCAGTCGGTTAAGCGTCCGACTTCAGCCAGGTCACGATCTCGCGGTCTATGAGTTCGAGCCCCGCGTCGGGCTCTGGGCTGATGGCTCAGAGCCTGGAGCCTGTTTCCGATTCTGTGTCTCCCTCTCTCTCTGCCCCTCCCCTGTTCATGCTCTGTCTCTCTCTGTCCCAAAAATAAATAAACGTTGAAAAAAAAAATTTTAAAACCACTTTCTCCCAATGAAATAATAACCACAACAATACTCCAAAAGCCCTAGAAAGGAGACGTTTTTATTAGTCCTAATTCACAGAGGAGGGGCCCACGGCGAGAAGAAAGTCTGGAGGAGAACCCAGATGAAGCTGAGCCCAGAGGCTGAGTGGGCAGGCCAGGCGGGGCCGCTGGTGCCAGGGCGAATGGGGTTCCTCCCGGGGCGCCCTGGGCCGGGCTGCACCCCAGGCCGCAGCAACCAGCTCCTTCAAGATGCTAATGAAGGCAAGTGGGAGCTGATTCCCACCTTCAACCCTCCCCTGAGAACAAAATGCGAGGAGAGCCCTCCCTCTCCCCTGCAACACCCCATGCAGGCAAGGTGTCGCAGGAGCGCCTGTGGCCAGAGGGACTCCGTTTCCCCAAGTTGCGTCACTTGCTCTGAGGCTGGGTCCCTGGGGGCTGAGGGTAGGAGCAGGGAGGAGAAGGGGTGAGCTCACCAGGTCGGAGATGGCAGATGCCGACCGTGGGCTGGGTGCCAGACGCTCTCCACGCGCCATTCATTCAATGCTCAAAAAATTTAGTCTTAGATATTTCTTTGTTTGGATTGGTAAAGATGGAACAGGGGTGTACAGGTCAAGAGCAATGCTTGGGTGGCACCTGCCGTGTGCCAGGCTCTATATTCAGCCCCTGCCTGGTGTTAATTCATTCTATCCTCACCTGAACAGCCCTCACCACTCCTGTTTTGTAGGTGGGGACACCGAGGCACAGAGAGGTAAGTGACTTGCCCAAAGTCACACAGCTGGTCAAAGGTAGAGCTGGGCTTTTTACCGTCATGCTTTTCTGCCTCTCGGACTCCGAAAGCAACGCACAGGGTGAACCAAAACAATCCTCCTCCCCTCCCCACCCTGGCCCCAGCCACCCAGCGCCCATCCCCGGAGGCAGCCATTGTTACGGATCCTCTATGTTCCCTTCAAGACCGCGTGTGCACGCACAAGGGCCTGTGTATTTTCCTTCCCTACCTGCTTTCTTCAAGCACGTGTGTGTGTGTGTGCGCGTGTGCGTGCACGCGCGCAGGGGAGGGGCAGAGAGAGGGAGAGAGAGAATCCCAAGCAGCCTCCACGCTGTCCGAGCAGAGCCCGACGCGGGGGCTCGATCCCACGAACCGTGAGATCGTGACCTGAGACGAAACCAAGAGTCGGAGGCTTAACCAAGGAGCCGCCCAGGCGCCCCGAGAGAATCTCTTGTTGGTAAGTGGATTCTTCCTTTTTGGCAACTGCCCGCTGCCCCTCCGAGAGAATCAAGCAGGCTTTTTTTCCTTTATTGGGCTAAAACACACACCGTATAAAAGTCACCACCTTAACCATTTTTAAGGGTGCAGCTCAGTTAAGCACAAGCACACTGTCGTGCAGCCCCACCCCCCCCCCACCCGCCTCCAGAACTTTCCATCTCCCAGAACCGAGACTCTGTCCCCATGAAACGCGGACTCCCCGCCCCCTGCCCCACCCCTGGCTCCCACCGTCCACTCTGTCTCTGTGGACGGGACTCCTCTGGGGACCCCCTGGGCGTCTGGCTTACTTTACTTACAATATTTTTGGGGTTCATCCCCCGCGGTGGCCGGTGGCAGAATTCCCTTCCTTTTTAAGGATGGATAATATTCCAGGCACGGGTGGACCGCGTCGTGTTTGTCCAGTCATCTGTCGATGGACATTTAATGGGCCGTCTCCACCTTCCGGCGACCGGAGATCCCGCCGCTCGGAACAGGCGCGCACAAGTTTTTGTTGGGACGCCTGTCGGCAACGCTTTGGGGGGTACGAAAGCCAGACTGTTGGAGCCGGTCCCCGGGGACGGACAGTTACGTCGTCGGCATTTTCCCTCCTGCTTTCTGCAGACGACACTGTTCCACGCGTCCTTTCCAGCCCCGCGCCTCCGGAAGGCATTCCTTCTCTGAGCGCGTCAGTTTTTCCCGCCCGGAACGTGGGGTTCGTGTTCCTTCTCACCCGGACGACGGTGGGAGAAGTAAATGTGGAGACTGATCAAGGGCTTGGAACGGGGCCAGGTACACAGTAAGTGCTTAATTAGTGTTCGTCCTCCTGGGAAGTTCGGAAGTGCCTAGCCCTTCTGCCCTGCTCCAGAGGGTCCGCTGGCTGGCTGAATGGGGGGGTGGGTTGGTGGCGGGGAGGGGAAATCTAGCGGGGGAAGAGGCTGGCAGTTTGCAGGGGTGGGGGGGGGTGTTTCTCCACGGATCCTTTTACGTCCCGGGCACCTACTGTGCGCCGAGCGCTGTTCTAGGTGCTGGGACACAGCACAGAACAAGATGGCCAGTTGGGGGCTCACTGTCTCGTGGCTCATACCCCACCCCTTTTGACAAACCAACAAACTAAGGCGCAGAGGAAGGCAGGGACTTGCCGAGGTGACACGGGAGAGACGGGTATTAAACAGCAAGATGATCGCTGACTAACGCGGGGATTTTTAGCGACCGGGGGGTTGGAGCTAAGAAGGAAATGAATACGGGCGGGAAACAACCGCGCGTGTTCCCAGGGCGATCAAGGAAGGCTTCTCCGTGGAGGTGACATGTAGGCTGAGGGCTCAGTGATAAGAAGCTGGGAGTCCAGCCAAGACTCTTGGAAACTGTGTCAGGCTGACACAGCACGTGCAAAGGTCCTGGGGCAGGACCATGCCTGGCGTGTTGCAGGAGCAGTGAGGAGGCGTGGGTAGCCGGATCAGAATGAGCAAGGCGGTGGGGGCGGGGGGGGGAGAGGGAAGAGGTGAGGGCAGGGAAGGGAAGGAGTGACTTGACCTTCTGAGTCAAGTTCTGAGGAAACCCTGGCTGCCGTGTGTCGAACAGGCTGACGGGTACAAGTCACTCACTCATTCATCCGTTCATTCGTTCCGCAGTTGTTCACTGAACAAGCCCTTCCTGCAGGTGAGGAAACAATCCGCGAGAGCTGGAACGGCAGATGCGAAGTCACACGGCACGTGGGCGCCACAAGCGGGACCTGAACCCACGCCTGGCAGGCGGACCCAGGTTCAGTTGCCACAAAGCATCGGCTTCCCTCGGCCGCAGGTCTGCGTCTGAGTCGGGGGACCCTCGGGGAAGCGACTCCAAGGCGAATGTCACTGAGACGGCACGTGTGAGCAGGGGACACGAGGGACAATCAGAGCTCCGACGGCAGACCCACGGGCAGCTGTTGGGAGCCCGGGCAAGGACATCCGGCCCACCCCGGGGGGGAACAGCATCGAGGGCGCTTCCGTGGGGGGGCGGCATCGGAGCTGAGGCCTGAAGGTCGAAGAGCCGGCCGGGTACGGAGGGGAAGGAAGAGCGTTTGGGGAGAAGGAACGGCGTATGCAGACGTCTAGAGGTGAGACCAGAGATGGCCCACGTGAGGACACAGAGCGAGTTTGGGGAGTCAGAGCTTAGCACGGAAAGAGGACCAGACAGGGTAGGCGAGCGGAACAGAGAGGAAGAGGCTGTCTCAGGGGCTGGGGGAGCCTCCTAGGCAGTGAAGTCTCGGAGACGATGGCAGCCATAGATGGATCCAGGCAGAGCAGGGCAGCGTAGGCTTTGAGCTCTGAGATGTTCTCTCTGGCTGCTGAGTGGAGACAGTCCAGGCGGCAGGTGGGAGCGGGAGTCAAGGGGCCCGGCTGGGGGGTGGGGGTGGGGGCGGGGAGCTGGAGGAGGCCGCCTCCGCCTTCTGGTCCCCCGGTTGTCCCAACTCTCCCCCGAGCTCCACACGCACTGCTTTCCCAAGTCACCCTGGGTCAGGCTCCCGCGAGGTGCTTCTGAGGGGTCCCCCTCTTCACAGTCCCCCCAAGATCCCTCCAGTCCGTGCCAAGCAGCAGAGGCGGCAAAGTGGTCCCGGCCACCTGCACACATAAACACTGATGATGGGACGGCAGGCCAGGAGCTGGGAGGCGGTCAGGCGTAGACAGGGACAGTCCCCACTCAGGTTGGCAGGGAGCACCCTCCCTGGCTGGCCCAGGGTGGGGGGTGGGAAGCGAGCGGAGGCCAGGTGTGAGCCCCCCCCCCCCACACCCACACACACAGCGGAGTCCAAGGCCCATCTGTCCCTGGGCCCCCCTTTGTTTCATGTGCGCCTGCCACCAGGTGGGGGGCATGACATCGGATGGTGGCCGCCGAGGCTCTGGCAGGTCTGGAGACAGAACCCAGGTGCAAGGTGCAGCCGAGGGTTGTCTGCCAGGCCTGGAGGGCAGAGTTGGAACCAGCCCCGAGCTGGGTCTGGAGATGAAACTGATTTGGTCTCAGACCCTGGGCTGCGGCGAGGGGGGTCTGGGGAGGCCGACGTCAGCCGCAGCCGAGCCCCGTGGTGGGCTGGGCGGGCCGCACGGACCGCTTCGTGCAGTTCCGCACAACAACTCCACGAGGGCCAGACCTCTGTTCTTTCTCTGCAGAGGAGGGAATGCGATCCGGTGACAGGGAAGCAACTTGCCTCAAGTCGGCTCAAGGGAGAAGCCGTCCGGCCAACCCTTGAACCCTGATCTGTCTGAGTCCAGAATCTATCCCGTTGCCCTTTCCAGGAAGGTGTGAAGGCCTTTCGGTGGGCAGAAGTACCCCTTCGCTCCTAGCACGCACACCCCGGTAGGCAATGCAGGTGCCATGACAGGCATCACCAATCAACGACAGACCTCTTTCCCCAGGAGACAGAATCCAGGCATCACTAATGGACTGCCGCATCTCTTTCCACTGCAGAACCGGGACGCAGGCTCAGAACCTTGACGCAGGCTCAGAACCTCTCTCAACACAGCCCCCGAGCAGCAACTTCCCATCAGTGAGCAGGTGTGCAGTTGGAGTTGTGGGGTAAACACAGGCTGACTCCTCTTTCCAGGAAACATTGCTCCTTCGTCTTCCAGACTGACAAATTTTTAGGTCACAAATGCATTCCTTTCCCTGTTTAAAAAAAAAAAAAAATCCCTTCAGTTTTCTTTTCATTACCCCGAGGATGAAATCCAAACTCCCGGTCCTACTTTTGTCCTTACTGTCCTCTGTGCCCACCATGGCATCTCTTAGCTCTTGAGAGAGCTCTCCCGCCCCCAGCCACCCTGGCTAGAGTCTCCCCGACACCTCCAATTCCATCGTGTCGCCGAGCTTTTCATTCCTTGGTAACAATTGTCGTCTTTGTGCTTCGCTTTGCTTGTCCCTCCCGCAAGGCAGGGTGTGGTCGGCAGTGTCTGGGAGGCTCTCTCTAAACTCCCGGAGCAAATAATCCCATTGGCTCAGCCTGGGCCCCTGGTCCAATCTGTTGAGACAGGAGGGTGGGGGTCACACGGTGGACAAGGCTGGGGCAGTGTGTTCCCGGGGCAGCAGGTCAGGGGCAGTCGACGGGTCAGGGGCTGGGCAGACACCCCAGAAAAGGTATTAGAAAAGCAACTGTAGGGGCTCCTGGGTGGCTCAGTCGGTTAAGCGGCCACTTCAGCTCAATTCATGATCTCACAGTTCGTGGGTTCGAGCCCCGCATCGGGCTCTGAGCTGTCAGCACAGAGCCTGGAGCCCGCTTTGGATTCTGTGTCTCCTTCTCTCTCTCTCCTCCTCCCCTGTTCACGCTCTCCTCTCTCTCTCTCTCTCAAAAATAAATAAACACTAAAAAAAATTTTTTTTAATTTTTTTTTTCAACGTTTATTTATTTTTGGGACAGAGAGAGACAGAGCATGAACGGGGGAGGGGCAGAGAGAGAGAGGGAGACACAGAATCGGAAACAGGCTCCAGGCTCTGAGCCATCAGCCCAGAGCCCGAGCGGGGCTCGAACTCACGGACCGCGAGATCGTGACCTGGCTGAAGTCGGACGCTTAACCGACTGCGCCACCCAGGCGCCCCTAAAAAAATTTTTTTTTAATTTCAAAGCAACAATAAGACCATAAGTAGAGCTAATAATAACACCAAGGAATCATAGCGAATATTAAAATTTCAACAGTAAACATCATCCATATGTGGCATATGGGGAAACTGAGGCACAGGGAGGGCGTGGGGACTGCCCAAGCTCACACAGCTAAGCACCCAAGGTTTTCACCAGACGATACACATCCATGCAAGACCGTGGATGGAGACAAGACCCCGTGCATAACTGACGACGGGACGTGAGGGCCCCTTCCGACTGTGGGGGGTCTGTGCCCCTGCCCTTCCGACCTCCTGGAGGGCACCAAGGACAACTCCCTTCCCACAACGTCCCACATCCTCTGCGACCTTCACTCGGTCTCGGCATGGCTCCGCGAACACGTAGGGCTTTGACTCC
Organism: Lynx canadensis; assembly: GCF_007474595.2. Taxonomy (NCBI): domain Eukaryota; kingdom Metazoa; phylum Chordata; class Mammalia; order Carnivora; family Felidae; genus Lynx; species Lynx canadensis. The sequence continues at coordinate 3,696,729 of NC_044304.2, read as the reverse complement.
GCAGCAATTACATTTTCTTTGCGGCCACCTTTCCCCAGCGTCCCTCGGGGGCCTGGCGCCCACAGCTGCGGGTGAAGTTTGCGTGTCGAGGACAGGAAGTGTCTATCTTTATATTCCGGCGTGAACGAGCCTCAGTCTCATGGAAACGGCATTTTTCTTTCTCCTCCTAATAAACAAGAATTTTTTTTTTTTTTCTCCTCTGCCATCACTTGATTCTCGGGTCTGAATTGTCTAAAGGCTTCAAACACTTCCGACTACGTCAACACATTTTAACGTTTTCGTCTCCTGAACGAGGAAAAGCAGGAAACGGGGCAGGGTGGGGTGGGGGGAGGAGTGAGAACAGTTTGATTGCATTAACAGGAGTATGGAGTGTAAAATAGGGAGGTGACTGTGCCACGTTCTCTGCTGGGACCTCACCGGGAGGGGAGGGTGTTCAATTCAGAAAACTCGGATAAACCGGAGGGCGGGTAAGAAGCCGGAGGAACTGGCATAACACGTGTCTTTCAGTTTTTTTCATTCCCAAGTATTTATTGAGGACTCGATGTGTGTCAGGCGGAAGCCCTAGGGGCTGGGGACACAAGTGTGAACAAGCCGATAAAAGCCCCGCCCTCAGACAGATTTACGCAGCTAATTCCACAATTAGCTCTCACACTTGATGATCTAAACACGAACTGTTCCAGGAGGCAGGAAGCCAGGAGGGCCACGTCCGAATTCTCAGCTACCGGGCAAAGGAGGGACAGCCGAGCGCTCGGGAGGAGCATTCCTGGCAGAGGGAACGGCATGTGCGAAGGCCGTGAGTCAGGAAGGAGCTCATGGTGGAGAAGAAGACAGGGCAGAGAGAGGTTGGCTGGGCCTTGTGGGTCCTGGGGACGGGGAGTCGCTCTGTGGAGCCCTAGGATGCTCTTGAGAAGGGTCAGGTTTGGGGCACGGGAGGAATCATCGATTGAAGGGGGAAACATTCATTTGACCAACATTTATTGAGCGCCTGCTGTTTGCCGGGCCCCGAGTTGGCTGCTGGGGCCGCGGGAGCAACCAAGACAGGGAATATCGGCCTGTCTCTAATAGCGAGGAAACTGAGGCTCAGAGAGACGACGTGCTTGTCCGGGGCCACAGAGCTGCCCGGTGGCAAGCGTTGTGACTCCAAAACCTGGGATTCATCTGGTCTCCCATCCTGGTCCTTAGAAGAAAATCAGAAGGGCTGCCTGGAGGAGGAGAGAAAGGGGGGAAGGGGAGGGAGGAGGGGGGGAAGGAAGGAAGGGCGGGGGAAGGAGGGGGACTTTCGGAGCACCCTCCAGGCAGCAAGACAAGGGCCAGGGACAAGGTGTAGACCGGCCAGATTAAAGGAAAATGACTCTTAGCAATGCCCCAAACGAAGGTGGCTTCTCCCATGTAGGGAGTGAGGGTCCCATCGCTAGAGGTGTGTAAGGCCAGCTATGTCAGAGAGGGATTTCCGCTCTGGAAAATCCACTGTCCTCCTCGCACCCCTCGACTTTCCGGGGGCCTGTGGTGCGGGGCGCAGAGGGGGGCCCCACCCGTGACCCCGGGGCCGCCTGGGCTCAGTTCCACTCAGTGTCACCAAGACCCGGTTTCCAAGTCCAGGTCTGCCTGTGGGGACCTGCGCCGGCCCTCAAACCTGTCTGTGTCTCGCCTGTAAAATGGGGTCATACCAGCACAGCCCTCCCGGGGCTGCGAGGGGGCCCCGGGAAGCATCAGGACAGCATCTGGAACAGGTAGTGCTCAGAAAAATGCTATTTTCTGGTGACATCTCTAACTCGGGTCCATCAGCGGGGGGCCGTGGTTGTCACTGGGGCCTTGGCGGGGGTCTGGGACACACTGGGAGTGGCTGGCAGCGTCTGACAGGCCTCTAGGGGCGATGCCACCAGGGTCCCCAGCTCCGCCCTCTGGGACTCCTGCTCAAGTGCTCCGGGATGGAGTAGGCGCCCCTTCACTCAGTCATGGGGGCTCGAACGCCTCAACCTGGGGCATCAGCGGCGGGAGCCAGAGATCGGGGGGCTGTGGGCGCCACCCCCCCCCGGCGGGTACACCCCAGGCCGGGTCCTGGGCAGGCGGCAGCACCTGGGCCCGCGCAGTCCCCTCCACGCTGGTCCCCGGCTCCCGCTCTCCCTCCCCGGCCCCGTCGTCCTCCCCTCAGCAGCCAGAGGGCGCCCGTGAGCAGCTCAGTCAGGGGCCGCCCCCTCTACCCTCAGCCCTCAGGGACGCCCTCCTCTCTGAGGTGAAAGCAAGAGTGAAAGCCCCAAAGCCCTGCGCGGCCTTCCCTGGCCCTCCCTGCCCTCTGTCACTCTGCTACAGCCGCAAGGGCCTCCTCCTCCAGCATGCTTGGCCCTGTCCTACCCCAGGACCTTTGCGTGGCTGTGCCCACAGCCCGGGACGTTCTTCACCCACTGCCTTCAGGCCTCCGTTCACCCATCATAACGAGACCTTTCCCTAACCCCCCTGTTTAAAACCCTTCCCCTTTCCTGCCCCACCCTCCGCCCTAGAACTTCCCACCGTACATTTATCTGCCCGATTTCACGTCTGTCTCTCCTAGTAACACGTCGGCCAGGGGGTGTTGCCTGTTTTGTCCCCTGCTGCGTCCCCAGGGCCTGGCCCACAGTAGGTGCCCCCCAGGAAGCATCTGTCAGATGCACGGACGAATCAGGGAATGAGCTCCGGGGGCCGCGGGGCCCAAAGCCCAGCCCTGCGTCTCCCAAGCGATGCGAGCCTCCGGGCACCGCCGGCCCCTCCGAGCCTCGGTTTGCTCTGCTGTAAAAAGGGCAGAAAACATCAGTTTTACCCCATGAAGACGATTCCTGCTGCTCGGCTGCACGGGAAGCCCACAGCCTCTCCCCCCCCCCTCCCCCAGCCAGGTGCCCGTCAGATGAAACGTCCCTGAGGTCTTGCGTCTGTCACCTGCCCCCCTCCCCTGGGCCACCCGCCCCGGCTCCGGAACGTCCCAATCTTTCAGTTGTGTGTGTGTGTGTGTGTGTGTGTGTGTTCCGAGAAAGTCATGACAAATTGGGGGACAAAGACGGTGGCCATAGGCTGGGGGGGGGGGCAGGCGCCGCACCTGCGACGCTGCAGCGTCTTCGAGTCCCTCGGGTACAGGAAAAGCGCCCCCCTCAAGGGCCCCCCAAGTGCCAGGCACCGGGAGAGGAGCTGCACGGGTAACTGGGACGCAGGCGAGCGGATTTATTTAGCACTTCCCGTTTTATCCTGCGCGACATCGCCGCTGCCAGGACGATCCCACTCGCCGCGTGGTCGGGTGGGAGCTGGGGGGGGCGGGGGGAGGGCCAAGCGCAGCCCCCCCGCGAGACTGCCCACCGCGCGTCACGCCCCCCACTCCCGCCTGGAGCCCGGTTTCCGCTGGGAGGTGAGCCGACGACATCATCACGTCCACCAAGAACCTACTGGGTACCAAGGACCTACTGGGCGCGGGGCACCGCCCCAGGAAGGTCAGCCAAAGGCCAGCCCAGCGACAGGGCCAGCGGCCCTCGCAGGTGGGGCTGACTTGCCCCGGCTGCCCCTCGCTCGCCTTTTGGCAGGAGGCGCCCCTGGGCCCAAGCACAGGCTGAGGACGGACTCACAACCTTCCGGGGCGAAGCCGTCCCCCGAGTGCCCACCCCCCGCTCCGAGAGGCTCGTCTCGTGGGTAGGAGGATGTCACTCTGGCCCATCCCACAGCGGTAAGGGTGACCGGTGCCTCATCCCGTCCACATGCGCCAGCCCGGAGCCTCCCGTCTGTGCCCGGAAGAAAGCCCTCCCCCTTCAAGTGCCTGTCCGGGTGCCCCAGGACTAGCCCCCACCCCACCGCAGCGGCGCCGCAGTCTATTCCCAAGATGCACCTGGGCATGGTATGCAAATGAAGGGAGTTAACCCTTTTCCTACAGAGGGGAGGTCCCACGCAGCAGGTGTTCAGCAAGCCCCGCCTCGTGCTTGGCTCTGTGGGGTGGACGGGTTGATGGGCCCCCTGCCATCCCAGGGCCCCAGCCCGGCTTTCGAAGCGACTTCAGTAAGTGAGTCGTAAGTAAGGCCGAGGGCTGAGGGCTGGAAGGGTCGGGAGGGCGGGAATAGGGGCAGAAAGGGACATAGAGGGCAAGGCTGGCAGGAGGCACAGGCCGGGGTGGGGGGAAAAGCCCGGAGGGAACACCGTCCGGGAAGCAAAGGTCACGGCTTCTGCAGTCAGGCTGGTCTTTGCCCCAGTCCTGTCCCTGAGCCCGTGATGTCCCGGAGCCTCAGTCTCCTTGTCTGCAAAATGGGTCTCAGGAAGGCCCGTACTACCTGGGGCATCGCCAACTTTCAACAAGATAATTCAGCCCGTATTGGCCTTCGGTGTTCCTCAAACAGCAGTCTCTCGGGAGCGCTTGACCACCGGTTACTTCATAATTTCTTTCGACCCACTCGCCTGCTTCTGGGGCCAGGGCTGCGCGCGAGTCCAAACGGAAGGAGCCCACAAAGGCGAGCACGACTAGCAAGTTAAAGGCGCGTAAGGCTGAAGGTGACGGAGACGAGGAAGGAAAAGCCAGCGGCGAAATCAACACACGTCGGAGAAGCCTGGGAGCCCCGGCCTGTGTTCTCCCGCCTTCTCTGCACGGACTCCCAGCCAGCCCAGCGCTCTCCTTCCTGGGAACGGCGGGCAGCAAACGGGAGCAGGCAGGCTTTCGGGGCCACCCGGCACCCACCTAAGACTTTCCCCTGGAAGGAAAATAGAAGCGAACGGCTTCGGAAGTCAGCGATTCTGTGCATTTTGCTGCTCGATGTGAACGCCAAAATCACCCCGTGTGCCCCCCCCTCCCCCGCCCCCGGACATCCAGGTGGCCAAGCTTGGGGCCTGTGGCAAAAGTGGGGGTGGGGGACTCTGGCTTGGCGAGGCTCGCGTCTGGGTCTGGACAGCGAGGCCGGGCGTGTCCCTTGGACCCTGGATACAACGTCCAGCACAGCCCCCCACCGCACCCCCAGTGGAAAACCCAGGAGTGTGTCCCCGAGAACGGGTAAGACAAGAGGCCTGTCTGCACCAGCCGGTAGGACTGTCATCGGGTCCCCAGGGAGGCAGTGTTGACAGGCACAAACGTCGGAAGCCACACCCACGCCCAGCCACGGGACACCCCCCCACCCGGGACACACACACCGCGAGGTGCTGCTCAGCCTTTCAGTACGCTCCTTTACAAACGTTTTCTTCGGAAATGATCATAGCTTCACAAAGAGTTGCGAGAGTAGTACGGAGGCCCCTCACCCAGCTTCTCCCAAGGGTCACATCTCGCAAAATCATGGAACACGGTCACCGTCAGGAAACTGACGTTCTGCAGCCCACCGACCTCGTTCAGATTTCTGAAGTTTCCATGCACTCACACGTAGGCGTGCCTGCGGGCCTCGTTCTTGTGTGTGTGTTTAAAGTTTATTAATTTTGAGAGAGAGGAGTGGGCATTCGACTGAGCAGGGGAGGGGCAGAGAGAGAGAGAGAGAGAGAGAGAGAGAGATCTCAAGCAGGCTCCCAATGTCAGTGCAGAGCCTGAGGCAGGGCTCGACCTCACCAACCGTGAGATCAGGACCCCAGGTGTCCCTGTGTGCGTTATTCTTTACCATTTTATCATACATTCAGCTTTATGCGACCCCAACCCAACTGAGATGCACAACTCTCTGTCACCACAAAGAAACATGCCGCTTTAAGAAACAATTCCGAAGGACCCATCAGTCCTCCTTGTCTAATGTGGATGGTGGTACTGACCTGGGCTTATAACATGCAAATATGCACTCCATATTAAAATAATGGAAAAATAAGCTAAAAGCTTCGATAAAAAGTAGAACATGATAATCAAAGCTCTCCACTTGCATTCGTCACTAGCAAATTATCCTGGAGATGCTTCCCCATGGCTCCGTGCTACCTACCAAATCCTTTTTCGTAGCTGTATACTACTCCCCAGCGGGGTTGGACCTGGTTAAGTCAACCTTGTTCCCTCCTTATGGGTATTTGGATTAAATTATTTCTTTACACTTCTCCAAGTAACTCCCTCTGTCATGGCTCCGTTAACCCCTGCAAAAAGACCAAGTCAGGGTGCTTGTTATACCTGATTTCAAGGCAAAGAAAGTGAGGTTGAAAAAGGAGACACAGGTGGTTTGTTCAAGGTCACACAACGCAGCGGTGGCACAGCCAAGATTTTTTTATGACAATTTATTGAGATATAATTTACCCACCATGCAATTCTCCCATATGAAGTGTATTCATTCAATGAGATCACAAAGATCTCATGGCTAGGGGCGCCTGGGTGGCTCAGTCAGTTAAGCATCTGACTCTTGATTTCGGCTCAGGTCTTGGGCTCATGGTTCATGAGTTTGAGCCCCGAGTCGGGCTCTGTGCTGACAGTGCAGAGCCTGCTTGGGATTCTCTCTGTCACCCTCTCTCTCTCCCTCCCTCAAAAAAAAAAAAAATTAAAAAAAAAAAAAGATCTGTGCCTATGTTTTCACCCAAGAGTTTTAGCTCTCATTTTTAGGTCTACGATCCATTCTGAGTGAATATTTATATATGGTGTGAGGTAGAGGTCCAAATTCACACTTTTGCGTATGGATATGCAGCTTTCCCGGGACCACTTGTTGAAAAGACCATTCTTCCCCTCACTGAATTGACACCCTTGTTGAAAATCAGTTGACCCTAGATGTTTATTCTGAGCTCCCAACTCTTTTTTAAAAAATTTTTTTAATGTTTATTTTTGAGACAGACAGCTAGCACCAGCAGGGGAGGGGCAGAGAGAGGAGACACAGAATCCGAAGCAGGCTCCAGGCTCTGAGCTGTCCGCACAGAGCCGGACGTGGGCTCGAACCATGAACAGTGAGGACCATGACCTGAGCCAAAGTTAGACGCTTAACCGACTGAGCCCCCCAGGCGCCCCACCGAACTCCCAATTCTATTCCGTGGATCTACATGTCTGTTCCTATGCCAGGACCACAGGGTCTCAGTGACTAGCTTTGTAATACCACTGGGAAATTGACAAGCGTGGGCCCCCCACCTGCGTCCTTTCTCAAGATCGGTTATTCTGGGTCCCTTGAATTCCCATGTGAATTTTAGGATCAGATTGTCAAATCCTGCAAAGAATCCAATCGGGATTCTGAAAGGGATGAGATCAAATCTGTAGTTCAATTTGGGGAACGTTGCCATTTCAACAACATTAAGTCTTCCAGCCCAGCCACAAACGAGCCACTTTTCCACGTATTTATCTTTTCTTTAATCCACCCCCGCCCCCCGCCCCCCCAGCGAAACTTTGTTGTTTTTGTAGCGTAAGTTTCTCATCTCTTTTGGTAAATGCGTGCCTTATTCTTTCTGATCAGTTGTAAATGGGATTGGTTTCTTCACCTTGTCTTGTTAGCCCGTGGCCGCTGCGCAGGAAGCACGATGCCTTTTGTATGTACTGATCCTAGATCCCGCAGCCCCAAGGACCTGGTTTACTGGCTCTAATACTCTCTCAGTGGGCTCCTTAAGATTTTCTCTATACAAATGATGTCACGAGCGAACAGAGGTAGGTTTAAGTCTTCCTTTCCAGGCTGGGTGTCTCTGATTTCATTTTCTTGCCTAAGTGCCCACTTACAACTTCCAGGACAAGGCTCAGTAGGAATGGGGAGCACAGACATCCTTGTCTTGTTCTTGATCTTTAGGGAAGAGGTCCAGTCTTGCACCATTAGTATGTTAACGAGAGATGCACTTTGTCCGGTTGACGAAGTGCCCTCCCGCGCCTTGAGCGGTTCCTCAGGAAGAGATGGTGAGTTTTGTCAAATGCCACAGCCAGGATCCGAACCCATGTTCCTCTGGTTCCAGAGCCCTCATGCTTACCTGATGTTCTAAACAAGCGGACCCCCCCCCCAAAGGAGCCCCACGTGGAGCCCAGTAAGGAGCAGGGGAGCAGCAAATGGGGTGTCCCCATAGGCCCCTTTTCTCTTTGGCATTTGAGGTGAATTTGCAAAGGGAGAGCCGCACCATGTTTAATCGGAAGGAATGTCTCATGGTGGTGAAATCGCCACCATTGGGGCAAATCCTGCAGGGGTTTAAGGCCGGGTTCTGCGCAGACAATCCTGAAGTTGGCGTGAGGGGTCCTGTTTATATACAGCAATGGACGGCTGACGGTCCCGTGGTTCCCTTGCCATGGCCTCCATCAAAGCACAGCGGAGCTAATTACCAGGTTCTGGAAGACGCTGGGGCGGAGGCTGGGCTGGCAAGGGAGGAGGCCTTCCCCACCCTCCAGCAGAAGACGCAAATGTGCACTTCCCGAACTTTTCCCCCCGACAAACAATGAGCCACACCCACAGCTGGCCAGGCAAGCCGACCCAAAAGGGACCCAGAACCCTCCAGGCGCCACCTCCCAATCCGTGTTTTCCACTTTGAGGCTTTGAGGCTTAAGCCACGCCCCCGAGGAGAACATTCCCTCTGGGTTCTCTTCCGCTTACGGGAAGGCTTGGTTTGGTGAATCCTTAACAACCTTTCTGACACTCGTCAAACTCCTGGGGCTGCGACGATATCAGACTAGACTGTTCTGTTCTCCTTGTATTAAATTTTTATGGTCACCCGGCTAGCTGTCCTGTTTTTCCCATTTACAAGGGACACGTTTGTCAAGAACCTCTTCTGGGTTAGGCGTGGGGGTGTTTGACATGCTGTAACTCATTGAAGCCTCCCCAAAACCCTAGGAGATGGAGACGATTACTATGCCCCATTTACAGATGGGCAAATGGAGGCACAGCCAACATGCGGACACAGACAAAAACAAGCAAACTGACCAAAAGATAAAATCATTCCAAACTGTAATAATAGGCCGGCACTGCGGTGGAAATGAACTTCAGCAGGACGGTCAGGGAGGGTCTCTCGGAGATTTGAAGGATGAGGGGGATCTGACCCTGGGAAGAGCAAGAGGAAAGGCATCCGAGGCAGAGGGAACAGCCAGTGCAAAGGCCTTTGATGTTTGCAAGGAACAAGGAAGAGAAGCTGTGGGCGGAGTGGAGTGAGCAAGGAGGTGAGGGCAGGGAGGGGACAGGGGCCTGGTCATTCGGTCATTCGGGAGCACGTGTAGGACTGGGGATTGGACCCTGAGTGAGATATTATCTATCTCCTTCCCTGCGCTGTTAACTCTTGGAAGGTCGGAATTTTTTAGCTCGTTTTTTGTTTGCTCCTGTGTCCTCAATGCTTAAGGTGGCATGGCACACAGATCGATGGCCTGAATGGGTGGGTTTCCGGGGCATATGCTGCATCGCATTTTACCCCTTTGCTGTTGACAAAGGAACTCTCAGAGGTAGAGGTGTTGCCCCATTTTACAGATGGGAACAGCGAGGTTGCCCCATTTTGCAGATGGGAACAGCGAGGCTCAGAGGGACTGTTCGAGGTCCCTCCCTCAGAGGTGATAAGGCTGGGACTCGTGCCATATCCAGCTGTCCAGAGCCAGCAGTCTCCTCTCTGTTGCCTTAATGGGGCATGCAAGGCTTGAGCACCTGCTGTGTATAAGGAACCATGCTAAGCGTTTGTGCCACAGACTATCATGTTTGATCCATCAAGATGGGGTTGGGTCTCCATTGCTTGGATGAGGAAACCAAGGCAGATTGTCATGGTTAGGTCAGGGTCATGCAGCTTAGGAAGGAGAACCAACATAGGCGCTGCAAACCTGGCCGCTGCACTGGCCGCCGGGAAACTCCGAGCTTAATTTAGGTTCCTTGTTTAATATTCATTCTCTCCTCTCTCTTCTCCTATTTATGACTTCCGCCTTCTCATTTTGTTCCCGGGGTTAATGCCTTTTGTTTATATCTGCATCTTTGGCCTGGAATGAATGAATCAACGATTTTGGAGGAAGAAAAAAAACCCCAATTCTAAACTTGTGTCCTTTTGTGGGCACAACGCCCTGTCCAAAGACATACGTTGGAGAAATAAAAACGCTTTCAGGGTGTTCAAAAACTTGTCTCTCGTTTGGTGTGTCTTTTTTTTTTTTTTCCCCCTCATCCCATTTTCTAGCACCAACTACAGGCTAGGCAGCACATTATCCACTGTTCATCCTTCCACTGTCTTATGAGCAGGGGCTACTTTGTCCCAGTTCACAGACAGGACACTGAGACCCAAAGGGGCAAACCCATTTCGCAAGTGGGAAAACGGAGGCTCCGGGACTTACACGCAAGTCACGGTCTGAGCTGGGGTTCCTATGGCGCTTCGTTCTGACTCCAGGGCAGCAGGGAATGGCAATTAGGTGGGATGTTTGTAACGCGCTCACCCTGTAGGAAATGCCCCCGCATCCATCCAGCCAATACACAGGGCTCCCTCGGCCCTTTGGAGTCACGTCCTAGTGTGACCAGAATTAAACCACAATGATGGATTAGGGAACGGAGCGTGGGGCGGCTGGTGGCGGCGATCTGGGAGGGCTTTTCCCGGGAGCTGGCGTTTGAGCAGAAATCCTAAGGAGAAGGAAAAGATCTCGGGGGAACGCTCTTCCAGGTGAAGGAACAGCAGGGGCAAGGGCCCCGGTTCAGGAGGGCGCAGGGGGAGGAACCGTAGGGAGCTGGCCGGGGGCTGGAGCACGGACATTCCCGGGCAGGTAGTGGGTGCGAACGTGGATGTGTTCGAACGGTGCCGGGGGAGCCGCAGCGGCATTTAAAGCAGGGCCTGGCAGGCGCCACGCCCTAGATGCCAAGCGTCCAGGGTCTCGGACGCGAGACCGGGCCGGAGGAGTCCCTCGCGCTGACGCCACCGCCCACGCGTCCCGCGTAACCCAGCGCCCCGCGCCCCACGTGCTCTCGCGGACCTTTAAACGCCCCGGGGGCACGTGACCAACCCACGCCGTGTCATTGGCCGGGGGCGTGGCCGCCGCGCGGCTGCGCAGTGACGCGCGCGGGCCGGCCCCGCCCCGCCCCGCCCCCGGCGGCGGCGGCGGCGGCGGCGGCGGCGCGGCGTGGCGGAAGGGATGACGTCACCGGCTGGGGGGCGCGCGATCCGGCGCGAGGGGAGCGCGAGCCGCAGTGAGTGTCCTCGCGCCGCCCGCCCGGCAGCCCGGCCGGCGCGCGCACGCCGGGAGCCGCTGGCGCTCGGGCTCCGCTCGAATCCCATGCAACAGCCAGGATGTGAAGCGGGGCAGAGCCGGGGGAGCCCAGCCCAGCCAGCCTCCAGGTAAAGGGGGAAAGAAACGTGAATTCGAGCGCAGAAAAACCTGCAGCCGCTCCAGTGGGGGGTCTCGGAGGCGGCGGAGTGGGCAGCGCGCCGGCTTTGTGCCGGGAAAGCCTGCACGGCCATTGTGCTCGGAGGATGCTCCGCTGCAGCCGGCTGCACGCCCAGCCGCTGCGCCTGGCTAGCGGCGTCCGAACAATGCCCCCAGGGGCTGGGCCGGGGCGGGTAGGGGCCGCGGGGAGGGCTCTGCGGGCGGGGCTGGGGGGCTTCGCCGCGGCGGGGGAGGGGGCTGGGCTGGAATCGCCCGGACGCGGCGTTGGAAGCTGCCCAGCGCCGCCGGCTGCACCACCCCGGGCTGCGGGCGGGGCAGAGGCGCGGAGGGGGGGACGCGCGTGTGTGCGGAGGGGGAGCTGGCCCCGGCGGCTCCCGGCCAGGCTCCCCGGGGGTCCTGGAGGCAGGGGGCGCTGTGCCGGGGGTGGGGTGGGGGCTCGCGGGCGCCCCGAGTGGAGACCAGCCCGGGACGGGTGGCTCCAGCTGGGAGCGAGGGCGGACCGGCCGGTGCGCCCAGGGCGGCTGCTCTGCCCGGCGCCCTCGCTCTCCAGTCCCCCTCCCCTGGAGACCTCCGACTCAACACCGTCTCACCCTAGCGCCCTCCGGGCCTCGTCGATCCCTGGGGAGGGGGGCCGCCCCTCCGACACCCTGGCCTTGCCCCACCCTTCTGCGGCCCCGCCCCCCTCCCACCCCCAGGCGGGGCGAGGCTCAGCCCCCAGCCCCAGGGACTCTGGCGGACAGACGGACGGGCGCGCGCGCACCGGTCCCCGACTTCTCCGCGGCGCTAGGGGCCCCTTGGGGATCCCGGGAGAGGGGAAGCCGCCCCTGGAGCCAGCAGCCCGGGGGTTTTGCGCGCCCCGGGAGCCCCCTTAGGGGCGGTGGGGGGGGGGAGGGGAGGTGACGTCATCCGGGGGGGCGGAGCCGTCGGAAACCGGGTTAGGGGGGGCTGGGGGGGCGTGCCCCTCAGGAGAGCCCCCCGGAGTTAGGGTGCCGGAGTCCTGGGCGCAGGGGTTTCGGCCAGGTTGCGGCCAAGTTCATGCTACCTTATGGAAATCTCTCCGAAATTTAGGATCCCCCTTAGCACCCCCTAATCGTGGACACTTTCCTCCATGAAAACCCCCTAAATCGGAGAACTCCCCTTCAGCTGTTTTTTTTTTTTTTTTTTCCAGAATTCTCAAATCAGCGAACCCTTCGCAAACTGGGATTTTTTTTTTTTCAGCCACAGTTCCTATCCCCCCTCCCCCCCAAATCTGGAACCTCCTTTTTAGTCACCCTTCCCCTTATTTCAAATTCTTCTGTGGTACCGTACCTGTGCCGCTTTTGAGAATGCCCCTTCATCAAATTTCGTCACCCACTGGGGACCTCATTTCCCAAATTAACAAACCTCCCCAGCGCCTCCAACTGGGGGACACCTCCCCTCCCCTCCTAGACTCAACTGGGATTCCCCATTTCCCCCACCTCAATCCGAGGGAGTCCCCATTCGGAGCATGGGGTCCTTCTATCACTGACCAATCCCCCACCCCCCTGAAAAATTAGCCTGGCCACCCTAGCTAGTGAAGGGGGGTGTCTGAGGTGTCCAGGTTGTGTGTTAACAGTCTAAGCAGCGGGGACAAAGCTGGAGGGTCCCCGAGAGTCCCAAGGACAGGTACCAGCCTGCTCTGGGCCCCAGCGGCCTCGGCCCAGACTTTGGCCGCCTGTGTTCTAGCTTTCCCTCCGTGTCCCCCATCGCTGCTGTTCCTGGGGTGCCGGGGGCAAGGGCCCCTTTTGTTTGGGGCGCCCTGCTTCTCCCTCCGTGCCGCCTTCCGCCGTGAGAAGAGAGAGCCCGTCCGCCGGCCTCTACTCTTGTGCGATACCAGCCGCTGCTGCTGGAGCTTTTATTAATGGCCGAGGGATTCGGTCGATTCTGCCATTTGCATAGCTCCCCTCCCCCTCCCAGGGTCCCTTCCTTTGTGCCCCCCTCCTCCTGCCAATCTCGCCCGCCTTCTGTCCCTCAGCTCTCTTCTTCCTCTGCCAGCTGATACTTTGGGCTGCTGAAGGCAGGCAGCTGGGGCTGGGGGCGGCTGCTCACCGCCCCCGCCCCCCAGAGCCCACCAACTTGGTCCTGGGTCTCCGGGCCGGAGCCCCCTGCCCCCTGCCCCCTGCAGTGCCCTCCGCCCAGCACCTCTGGCTGCCTTGCTGTCTGTGTGTGTCTCCGTTCTTCTCCAGAAAGCATCCTCCTGCCCAATCCCCTGGGCCTGGGGGGGGCACCTTCACCATGACGGTGCACTTCTGCCTGGGGCCTGGGCCCCCCCCCAGCCCCCTGGGGGATGCCACCCGCCATCCTCGATTGCCTTGAGAGTTGGTATAATTGGGCTCAGGCAAACAAATCGTCGCGGGAGACCCGGCCTGCCTGGTGAGCTCATGTGCTTTTCTATTCCTGCCACCCCAGCCGATGACATCGGCCCCCCAGGGGGTGAGCGGGGCTGGTGCTGTCACGCCAGTGGCCTGGCCCACCCGCCACCCCCTGCAGGAGACAGGAGACGGGGACGGACATGCTGGCGTGGCCGGGTATGGCCTTGGAGGACGCTGCCGGGGTGGTGGCTGGGCCCCTGGGGATCCCTCCTCTTCCTGGGTCCCTTCCGGGGGGGGGGGGCGGTGCAGGAGAGGGTCCCTGAGAGCCAGGCACCTGCCTGCTGCCCGCACAAGTCATTGCGCATTGACGTGCTTCTGTCACTGTCCCCTCCAGCGGAGATTCTGAGCGCCTTTCTTGTTTCTCTGCTTCCCAGGGGATTCCGGGCGTCTTCACGAAATGTCCGTGGGTCACAGGTGGAGACTTAAGGCATTTCTCTCCCAACACCGGGACCGTAGCGCTGGACCGGGGGTGTTGGGGAGCAGGTGCAAGGGAGGAGCTCCCTGGACCTCGGGGATATAGCGGTAGCATCTGGGTGGGCATTTCTGGAGCCATCGCTGTCCATCTATTTTCTCCCTGGGTCACCCCGTGAGGAGCTTGGGGGCTGTGCCTGGGGTTCCCAGGCGTGACTCGGGGCATGACTCGGTTTCCCCGCCTGCCTTCTGGGTCAGCACTGGGGAGCGTGTCACAGGTGTTGGGAGCACTGCCCTCACCTCCAGCGGCTGCTTCCTGGAGGCCGGTGCCGGGAGACCTGTGGCTTTGCTGATTACTCCAGCAGCCGTGTGGCCCCACCGATGGTCAGTTAGGTGGCCCGGGAGGGACGAGGGGCAAGGGATGCGTGGGGGACGATGCAGCTCCAAGGCACAGTGTGGCTTTTTCACAGAAGCCCTGCATTCACCTGCTTTCCCGTGACTTTAGTACAGTCACCGCGTGCTTGGTGGGGGGGGGGGGGAGACAGGGGGACATTTAGAGGGTTCGGGATTGGGAGGAAAACCCTAAAAATAAAGGTGGATATTTATAAACCCGGCGGGTTTGGGGGATAATTGACAAAGCTTAATGTTTTCAACTGAGAGCGATCCCCCCCCCCCCCCCCCCGCCGCGGCCCTCCACTGCATTAGTTCCATTTGCGAAGTCATTCGGAGCCCGCGGAAGGTTCTTGAAGTGGAGTGGACTCCGTGGGCGAGTGGCGGTCCGTGGTCCCTCTCCAGAGGTCTCGTGCTTCTGGAGGGAGACTCTCGTGCTGAGATGCCAGGGTCCCCAGCTCTCCCGTGCAGCCAGGCCAGCCTCCCGGCACCCCCTCCACGGGCGGGGCACCCCCTCTCCCAGGATTTGCAAGGAGGAGGCCACCCCTCTCCAGCGAAGGTGGCTCAGACCGCCCTTGCTCCGTCCTTCCCCTCAGCAAACGATTCCCCGGGTCGGGTAATGGGAGACCACCCCAGCTGCCAGCCGGGCAGGGTGGGCCCAGCCTCTGGTGGGGACAAGCAGGGGACGAGAGAGGGCATCGCGGGTCCTGCCTGCACAGGATTCCCGTGCCGATCAGGGCCGTGGGACAGGTGTCGCACCTTTGCCGGCCCCGGGGGAGGATGAGGGTTTCCAGGGCTTTTCACACGTTTGGAAATTTTTTCTTGTCCTCCCCTGGCTTTGGTCGGGCACCAGAGAAACTGCCTGCTCGGCTCGCAGGGTGGGGAGCACGGGGTGCTGGCAGAGGGTTAAGGGTCAAGTGCACGCTACCCGTCACGGGCAGGAGGGACGGCCCCAGAGACAGGGACGCCTAGCTCTGAGCTACACAGGAAGCCCAGACGCCTGGGTCTCATGCCCTGGGGTCCAGGTTGTTACCCCCACCCCCACCCCCACCCGCAAACCCAGCCTCCTCGAAGCCCCACGCCGTCAAGTGTAGTATATGGGTTTTTTGTTGTTTTTTTTTTTTTTAAGGAAAGAAAAGACACTCAAGAAAAAAAAAAAAGGAAAAAAAAAAAAAAGAACCCCGACTGTACCATTATTTCTGTCTCGTCTCTGGCTGATATTTCAGAAGCTGTGGGGGGGGGGGGGTTGTGCGTGGGGAATATGAAAATCAATTGGCTTACAACTTCTGCAAAGGCGAAAATTAACGAGCGGGCGGGCGTGACTCATGGACAGGGCCTCGACTTTCGCACTGCACAATTTTTGTCTCTCCTTTCCCGTACCCTCCTCCGACGAGACGCTGGTCCCCCGCCCCTTCCGGGGGGGGGAGGGCCTGGGCCGGGCCAGAGGTGGGCTTGGGGGTTGGTGGTGCTGTTCCGGGCTCCCACGAATCCCCTTTTCTGTCCCCGGAATCCAGGCCAGAGGGGTTCCGTACCTGAAAATACACCGGGTTTTTGTCTGGCATTGTGTTGCCTTTCACACCCTGGTGTCCTCGGGTGTGTGTGTGTGTGTGTTTGTGTGTGGGTGGGCGGGGGGGGGGGTGGTGTCTCGGAGCTTGGGTTCCTGGATTGTGCCTCCTTCTCCGTTGCCTTCACTGGGGTTGAATCCCCAATGTCGTTTTTTTCAAGGGGCCCATTTTGTCCCCAGCTCCCTGGGTGGTGTTTGCGGCTTTTGAGTTTTATGTGTGTTTGTTTAAATCTTTGCTCTTAGCCTCTCTTAGGAAGGCCGGGAGTCTCCTGTCCCACCGGGGGAACCGAAAATCCCAGCTTTTCCTGCCGGGTTCCCTCCTTCCTCTCTCCCCCCTGCGTGTGGCCTCGCCTCTGCCCCTTCACCTCTCTCCGTACGGGAGCCTCCTCGCTTGCAAAATGAGGTTCTGCCTCTGGCTTCGGGGTCCTGACTTGTGCCCCCGCCCCTGTCCTGCTGGATCTGTGCAGACTTGCAGGTTGGTTGACCTCTCTCTGTTTCTTCCGTCTCTAAAATCGGGACGATCGTAGCCCGCTTCGCGGCGAGCCGGGGACATGAGATGCTTCGGGTAAAGTACCTCCCTCGGGTCTCGGAGGGGACCCTTACTGGCTGTGTGGGTCCTACACCAGGACCCCGTGTGGCACCACGGCCTCGGCCCCAGAGGCCCAGGACCCTTGGACGGAGGCAGGCTGCGTGGAGAGGGGCTGGGAAGATGCTCTATTGTCGTGCTGTCGCATGGGTAGTAATTCAGGGGTTCTGGGGAAGCGAGGTCGACGCGTCTGTGTGTGTATAATTTAATGCCGCTTATAATTAACCCCGTGATCAGCAAATGAGGGGATGTCGGGGGGATGATAATAGCCGCCCCGCCTGATTTGGAGCGGATTCCCGCGCCAGGCCCTTTGCTGAGCAAGCATTATCAGGAGCGTCCTCGTCGCCTTTAACCTCCCCACCGCCCCCCGCCCCCGTTAGTGCAGGTTTCGCGCTCAGAGCCCCGTTTTGCAGAGGGAGGAAACTGAGGCACAGGAACGTCTTTCGCTGGCCTGAGGTCGCACGAGGAGCGACACAGCAAGGAATCTTTGCCGGGGCCAACGGATGCTGGAACCCGAAACCTCAACTCCCGGGGACAGGCGGCTGGCTCTGCCCGGTTGTCAGAGAAGCGATGCGGGTCCACCTGCTGGGGCACCTGGGAGACGTTAGGGCTCCTTCCTCGGAGGGTGAGAGCGCAGACGCGGGACTGGGGCTCCCTGGGGCCCGCATCCCGCTCTGGCTGCGTGACGGGGGCCAGCTACTCGATTCCCGTCTTGCCGTTGTCTCCTCTCTACAGCGGAGGATAATTGGTGCCCGTCGTGCGATGTCGTTGGGGGAACTGGGTGGGTTAATACGGGTAAAGCGACGCGTTGTCACGTGGCCAGACCTGCCCGGCAGGGGCTCCCCAGCAGCCCCTCGATGGGGTCCAGCATGGGAGACATGTCAGGATGACTCAGTCCCTGCAAACTGGGGCGTTCCCCGTCACTGGCTGCCTAATCAAGGCCACCCCACCTCTGCGGCAGGACCGAGGCGCGGGAGGCCCGGCCAGGCAGGCGGGGAGGGCAGGCGGCTGCCTGGGGAGGCTTCATTCATTCTTCATTCATTCATTCACGAGTTCATGCATTTGGCGAGTGGTGGTTCAATGCTGGCCGCCGGAGAGCTCCCGAGCCAGACTCTGGGTTCGAATTCCAGCCCTGAGATCTCCGCGAGGGACGTCGGAACTAAAATCTGCCCCGCAGACCGAAAGCCCTGTGTACCTTCTTTGCCCTTTTTGTTTGGTGTTTAAAGAAAGCAAATTAAATTTAAATTCTGGGGATGCAGCAGTAAACGAGGCAGTCTCGAGGTTCCGTGTTCCTTGGACCCTGCAGTTTACTGGGGGAGACTGAGTACGTAAATAAGCAAGAAAAAGACCTTTAAACGAGCGTGGCCAGAGGTTGCTGGACGTCCCCGAGAGCTTGGGCGTGAATGCCACTCCCGACAGAGACCTGGGAGCTGGGGAACACCGTGTGAAACAGCTGTCCGGCCGAGGCCCAGAGAGGGAGAGGAGCTGGCCCCGGACACACAGCCAGCCACACCTGACTGCAGGGACATCTGACTGTCAGACTCACACCAGTCCGGGGCAGGAAACTGAGGCAGGAAGGCGCGTCAGGCATGTCCTTCTCAAACCCCAGTGCCCATCAGGGCTGGGCAGGTGATGCCTCTGGGTGACGTGCACCCGGCAGGCCCCCCTCCCCCCCCCGCCCCGCTGGCCCCAAACCTCTCCACGGCCTGATCTCCTGGTTCTTCTGAGAAAAACCAGAAATCCCGATTTTACGTGACATTTTGCATCCTTGGACCATTTCTTTCCTTAAAACACCTCCACTTGCCGGTTGTGACCTCGACCCTCGTTTGCTATGCCTCAGCCTCGGTTTCCTGGGAGGCAGTGCGGGGGTCAGAGTCACCGCCACCTGGCTGGGTTGAGAGGCCCGGGCGAGATAACTCGCGGGGGAGGGCTGAGGACCGCCCTCGGGCCAGCGTTCACGCTCGATACACGTTGGCTCTGATTATTTAATATCGTCATGATGATAAACTTGACTTAGATGAAAATGCCGTGCAGAGAGGGAGCCGGCTTGTCCCGTGGGGCAGAGCTGTGAATTATCTTCTGGCCACAGGACCCGGGGCTCACGCTCCTCTATCTTTTCCGGAACATACCTGTCTGGTCTGGGGCCGGGCCATTGGTCACCAGCGTCATTTGCAGGGTTTATCGTTCGTAACCCACGGATCCCGGGCCGTGTCTGGGGACATCTGTGATCGTCAGCAACTGGGGGTGGGGGGCTCCTGGCACCGAGTGCGTGGGGCCAGGGATGCCGCTCAGCCCCCCCCCCCCCCCACAGGGCCCAGACGCCCCCCTGACTGATCTGGCCCTAGCTGTCAATAGCGTTGAGGGTTCAGAAACCGCGATTCATGCCCAAGACCTGTGGCGGCGGGAGAAATGAGGCAGGACAGCCGTTGGCGTGCCCGGACCGCCAGCCTCCTACGCTCACACCCTCGTGCTGGGACTTGATGATGGGGTCCCGCGCACACCTGTCCGGCCCCACTTGCCCAATGATTTTCAGAAGCGGGTAATTGCCCCTGACGTATGGATTCTGGAAAGCGTGGCTGGCTGGGGTTCTGGCTCCGGAACACGGAGGGGCGGCCCCGTCAGGCTCTTTTCTGCCCTGGGAGCCTGGACTCTGCCCTCACCGGAACGGCTCTGGAGGCCTGAACACTCTTGAGTTGGAATCCTCACGCAGTCCCTCCCAGCTGGCTGAGGCGACCCGTGACTCCCTGCACCCTGAGCCTTGACTTCCTCATCCATAAATGGGGGGTGCGTCTTGCCCTGCTGTATCACGGGGATTAAATGGTGTCGTGTTAACATCGCAGCTGGGGACCCGGTTGCACCAATAGGGGCTGTGTGGCTGTGCCCTCCCGCCCCGCGGACCTTCACGAGGATCAGGGCAGGTGCGCACAGAGCCCCCAACCTACGATTTCCCAGGAAAACCACAAGCAGAGGGGAAACTGCCCCAACAGGCGTTGAATCCCTCGTGCAGCCCGCACCCGCACCTGCCTCTCTCCGGCTTTGCTATTGCTCCTTGCATCCTTAGAGTGGCCCTAGAAGGTAGCAGCTGTCGCCCCATCTTGCAGATGGGGAAACTGAGGCATGGGGTGGGATGAGACACTGGAAGGAGTGGAGCCTCTTCTGGGTGGGGGCTGCCTGTCGGGCCGCAGGCAAACAGGGGCGTCACTCCTGTGCAGACCAGGAAGGTCTGCCCTCGGTTTAAGTCTCCTGCCGGTGTCCCCAGCGCCCTCACGTTTGCTTTCCTCGGTTGTCGTTTTATGCTGTCTGTCTGCCCCTTCCGGAACGGGAGCTCTACCAGGGCTCTCCTCGGACCAGCCCGCCTGGCTTTCGGGAGCCACTGCCGTCTCCCACTCATGTCGGCGTGTCCCGTTGCCCAGATTGCGCAGGTCGTGGTGGGGGAGGGCCCTGCGTCAGCAGCTCCCCGGGCAGGGAGGCCAGGAGAGCAGGTCCCCAGGGCGGTGCTGTGTGACTTCCTCCAGTGCTGCCCTCTCTGAGTGTCTGCGTGTCTGAGATGTCTGGCCGCGGAGCAGCCATGGGCGGCTGTTGAGATCCAGGGGTCCTGAGGATCGGTGTCAGGGGCCAGGGAGCCCCGAAACAGTCTGTGAGGTTCTTTATCTTACCTTCCTGGGGAGAAGGTAAGAATCCCAAAGGCCAGGGATCCCCCAAAGTGCCCAGTAGTGGGGCCAGGTGATTTTAAGACTCAGCCAGCCCTGATGTGTGTGCATTTGAGACTCCGCGTGTGTGGCCAGACGGGCAGAGAAGTTGCCACGGAGCCCCCTGGAACAGGCCGGGCTTTCGTTGGGGGACCGTGTTTGGCGTTTTAGAACCCGCGTTCGGGTCTTGGCTGGCCCCGTGAGCAGCGTGTCCCTGGGCTGGGCTTTCTGTTCCTCGTCCATAAGATGGGAGCGAGACGGTCTCTTGGGAGGTGGAAGGGTCCCTGCTGAGCGTGTCCTGGAACGTGCTGGTGCGTGGAGGGTCCCCCGGGGAAGCGGCTCCCGGCATCGTCCGGCACCACGTGGCGATGATTAATGGCTTGTGGGAGCAAATCGGGGGACCTGCACACAGAACTTTGGGGAACAAAAGCCTCGGGGCTGCTGGCAAGCGCTTGGGTCCGCGTCTGGCTTCTCCCAAGGGTGTCAAGTCGTGTCTGGAGCCTCCCCGCCGCACGGCCCAGAGCCGGTGGCCAGCCTGGGGCGGACGAAAGCACCTGTCATGCTGACCCTGTGACTGATGGGGGCACGAGGCTACCCCAGGACCCCCCTGAGCCGCAGTGGGGAAACCCATCGCGCCAGCGTGGCGCGGGCCTCGGAGGCCTTGGGGGGGTCAGTCCTGACCTTGCACGAGGCCCCTGGACTCCCTGGCCAGTGCTCTGCCCGGCACCCCCCAAATTTCAGCCACCCGCCGTCGTAATATGTACCTTTCGCTGCAGCTGCCTGGTCCTCCTGACGACCTGATAGTTTTTTTTAGACCTCTCTCTCTTTAAAGCTTAAAAGAGAAAACTGTGTCTTACTCTCGTGAACGGGAACCTGAAACGTCCTTGACATAAGTAGGTGAAACCTTAAAAATAAATGTGAGAGTAAAACAAAACAAACAAAACAAACAAAACAAAACAAAAAAGCCAAAAAACAAAGCAAGAAAAAAACCCCGACGTTAAATTATCTTGCTGCCGCTGCAGACTTAGAGCAGAGGCCAAGGGTCACTGAGGCGTTAAAGCCGCGTCAGCACCCACCGGAGACTTCACCCCTCGGCGGGCTGGAGGGAGCCCGGGACGGAGCGGCCCCCTTGCTGGTCGTGTCAGTGTTCCCGAATGCGGTGGACCTGTGTGTGTGTGTGGGGGGGTCCCCCCCGGCCGTGCGGGGCGCTTGGGTCCCCTCCCACCTTCCTTCCGACCAAGATGCTTGGACTTCCCCGTGGCATC
The DNA here is from genome assembly GCF_007474595.2 of Lynx canadensis. Taxonomy (NCBI): domain Eukaryota; kingdom Metazoa; phylum Chordata; class Mammalia; order Carnivora; family Felidae; genus Lynx; species Lynx canadensis. The sequence goes on along the minus strand of NC_044304.2, from coordinate 3,675,270 downwards.
CAGGGTTTTCTTTCCCAGCGGCCTGGGGAGAAGGTTCCTTCTCCCTGAGTTCAATTAATGAGCCTATTACAAACTATTTATTTTCCCTGACAGTTGTTTACTGGGGAGAAGGAGATGGGTTGGCCCGGCGGCCTCCCCGGGCAGGCAGGAGCCACGATGGCGGACGGCAGGTGCCTCGGGCCCTGGCGTTCAGGGAGCACAGACCGTGGGTTGGGGTCCTGCCTTTGGGGGGCTGTGAAGTGAAGCATCTGAACTTGGGCTCTGGCCGCTGTTGCCCACCTTGGAGTCTTTGGGGAGGCAGACCCAGGGGTGAGTGAAAATCATCCCGGCTTGGAGGCCGTGGAGGCAGCCGGCTGGCCCTGGGACCCCCTCTTCTTCCCCCGGGCTGAATTCTGATGCACCGGTTGGAAACCTGAGAGCTGACCCCCTCGGGCCACACACGTTCGTCCGTCGTCGTGGGGTCTCTCCATATCCCTTCTCCTCCCCTCCTTGGCAGTTGAACTCCTCTATGACTTATCTGGGCACATGGCCACCTGGTGGGAAAAAACCAAACAAATCTCTTCCCAGTACACCTTGCAGCTGGTCTGCGCTACGTGATTCGGATCTGTCCAGTGGGATAAATGAATGGAATTTCCTGGAAATGCCATCAAAGGGCGTAGCACATGCTCCCTTCTTCCCCCCCAACCCCCCACCAGCTGGAATATAGAGGTAGGCATGCAGGCAGCTGTTTTGGCCCAGGAGGCAGGTATGATGGATAAGAATGGAGAAACAAACCGATGAAGGATCCTGGGTCCCAAACATTGTGAGGTGGGCCCCCTGGCCTTTAAAGGCCACCCTGGGAGCTTCCTTTTTTATATAGGAGAGAAATCATGCCTCTCCCGCAGCCCAGCTTGGTCCTAATAGGGGTAGTATGTGAGCCTCCAGACACAGTGCTCTTTTCTCTATCCTTCAGGTCTCCGCTCCCTGTTAAGTGAGGCTTCCGTGCCCTCCCCGTTATTATCTGCACGGCGATCGGTAAAATCATTTGCAAAGCGTGGCCTGTCCTCTGCCGCCCATCTCCCCCCCGTGACCCCCTCTGCTTTGACGGGAGCTCCTTGCCGTATGTATCTTATCATCTGCCTCCCGCTCTGGCCGGGGCTCCTCGGGGGGAGGCGGTTTTTTTGCCCGTCTCCTCCCTGGTGGCCACAGCAGCCGGTGAGCGCACAGTAGGGCTCAGCGCACGGGTGTTGCGTAAACAGGTCTCTGTTCCGGGGGGGGGGGGGCGCGAGAGAGGCAGGCCTGAGGCTTCCCCAGGAGGCCGATGGCCGTGGCCCGAGCTCTCCCCTGTCATCTCCGCCCCCCAGAGTCGGCGGGTTCACTGGCAAGTTGGTCCCAGCAGAGCTCCTGATCTTCCTCCCGCCCCCGCCCCCGCGTTCTCACCTCGCCTCCAGAAATAGCCCCTTTAAAATAGCCGCGTCCTCGGTTCCTCTGCCTGCCCACGGTGGTGACGCCGTGCTGACGGGCCGGCCTCCTTATTGCTGTGGGATTTTAAAAATATGTTGGTGCTCGGTGTTTTTCCTCCCTTTTATGCCTAAGGATGCCCAGCCATCCACAGGGCCGGTGTCCCATCCCTGACACCCGCCCTTTGGGCTGTGTGCTGCGTGGCCCTGGGGACACTCCCTTGAAGCGTATGTGTATGTGTGTGTGTGTGTGTGTGTGTGTGTGTGTGTGTGTGTGTTTTGGAAAGGGGACCTATCGGGGTTTGGTCACAGGGTGGGACCTTTCGGGGCCTTGGTTTTACCTGCCTGTGGAATGGGGGCGTCGGGACTTAGGCAGATGGCCGAATCTCTCTGTGCCTCAGTCTGTCCACCTGGAAACAAGATGCCTGAGGGCGTCCCCTCAGGGCCCGGCCCACAGTGGGTGTTCTGGAGATGTGAGCCAACCTCGCGGTATTCAGTCCCTCTGAAATGACGCCCGCCCGCCACCCCGCGGAGGGGAGGGTGTGGTGTCAATGTGACACCAGCTCTGTACCTGCCACTCCCGGGAACCTTGAGGAAATCACTTCCCCCCTCAGGGACTCAGTTGTCCTCATCCTTTAAATGGGCCCATCCCGCTGGCTCGGCTGTCAGGAGGCAGCTGGGAGGCGCCTCCCCCGCGGTTTCCCTCATCTCCCGGCCGAGTACACAGCCAATGCTCCGGAGACGTCACGGACCTCTTCCTGCCATGTTTATTCTCGTCATTGACTGAGACCGCGTAGACCGTGGTTAGGAACCGGACTCGAGGACCAGATGGCCTGGCTTTGAGGCCCAGCTGCTGCTTTCTTGCTGTGACTTCGCTTCTCCCAGCCTCAGTGTCCTCCTATGTAAAATAGGGGTAGTGGAGACCCCCCTCCTGGGTCCTTGGCGGGGGCGGGGGGGGGGTCCGGTGAGTTAGCAAAGGAGAAACCCTAGGGCAGGGCCGGGCTCAGAGTGAGGGCCATCTCGCGCTTGTAGATAGTACGTTTTTCCACTGAATGTCAGGCGCCTTCCAAGTGCTGGCTGTGCCTGGGAACGGGATGAGGGAGGTAGACGCTCCTCAGTCTGTCTGTCGGTGTGTTTGGCTTCCAGGCCCTGGCTCAGCCTCCGGGCCCTGCCTCCCACCGGGCAGGGATTATGACGCCCGGAGGGACGTGCCCGGCCTGGGCCGCAGGCACCGTGGGGGCCGCCTCTGCATCCTGCCCTGTTCAGCAGGTGTCGGGCTGCCGGCTCAGGAAAGGGCAGGGGGCAGAGTCCGGGGATGGCTCCCGCACGGGGACAGGAAGGGCCCCCCCGCGAGGAGGCGTGGAAGCTTCCGCTGGAGGCTCGGCGGCTGGCTCGGGGCGGCCGCTGCCTCCCTCACACTCTGTCCTCCGGTCACCTGGCCGAGTTTCTGGGACACCTACCGGCCGCTGGGGTCTCTTCGGGACCCAGCAGGGGAGGAAGCACCCCTGGGTGGGACTCACGGTCCGATCAGGAAGACGCTAGGAGCCAAATAAAACTCGTCGTGTTAGGTGGTGATGAGAGAAAGCAAGGAGAAAAGGGGATTTGGGAGTGAGGGATGAGGGTTGTCATTTTAAACGGGGTTGTAGGGACAGCTTCACTGGAGAGGGGACAGTGTGAAAAAGCCCTGATGGAGGTGAGGGGGGAACCAAGTTGATCTGTGGGGGGGAGAATGGTCTGGCAGAGGGCACAGTCTGTGCAAAGGCCCTGGGGCAGGCAGGACCAGGCCTGGGTATTGGAGGAACAGCCAGGGGGCCTGTGCGGCTGGAGCAGAGTGAGCTCTGGGGAGAGCAGGGAGGGGACAGGGCCTTGGGGACCTCAGGGAACACTAGGGCTTTTCCCCCCAGAGAGATGGGAGTCCTGGAGGGCTGTGGGCAGAGGACGGGGGAAACCTGACTCCGCTTCTCACGGGCGCCCTCTGGAGGCGGCCGCCGGGAGGGTGGGCTGGGAGGGGTGACATCTGAGGTGGCTCAGGTGGGAGGGTCCGGCTGCTGGACCAGGTGGAGACGGAGGAGCGGGGACAAGTAGGCAGATTTGGGGCAGAGTCTGAAGGCAGGCTTCGTGGGTTTCATTCTTACGACAGCTCTGTGAGCGACGCTTCTAGCCGTTCGACGGGTGGGAACGCTGAGACCCAGAGAGGTCGGGGCATCTGCCCGGCGTCACACAGCTACGTGTCGCCCGGTGCCGGCTGGCCTTCCCGGCCGACCCTGCCGGGCCCGGCTGGGGTGCAGCTGGTTCCGGAGCCCTTGGCAGCCATCGCCTTTTGCTAATTTATAGATCGGCCACACGCATTTAAAGGCTTGTGTGCGTCTGAGTTCTCTTACCTGAGACGCCGGCCGGGGTCCCTGCCCCGTCCGGTTGTGGGAAAATACTCGGTAAGTGCTGTCAGCTGCGTGAACGCCCTCTGTCAGGCCTGGACTCAAAGTCTGCCCTCACCCCTTACTCAGCTGTGACCTTGCGGCTGTCGCCTGCCCTCTGAATTCTCCTTTCCCGTGGAATCGGACTCTGCCGTTTGTTTTTTCCCACCAGGGATATTTGTTGCGCGCCTGCTCCGTGTGCCGGGCAGTTTCAGGCCGAGGGGCTCTTCCTGCCTTGACCCCCGCAGCCCCCCGAGCGTCGGTTGACGGAGCCCAGGGTTCGGGCCCCGCGAGGGTGGGTAGGAGCCCGCCAAGGGACGGGTGTCGGCCACCCCGGGGCGGTCACCCCGTGGAAGACGCGAGGCCGTGGGGCTTGGAAGCAGAGACCGGCGCTGTGTGCGAACCCCCAGCTGGACAAGTCCAGGGGGGAAGGCGATTCAGAAGAGCCGGGCTCGGGGCCTGAGTCTTGCGTTTCACTGACGCTTCCCCCTCACGTAACAGTGTCCCCCCGTGCCTGGCGCTGGGCCTGGCCGCAGCAGGCGCTCACTCAAGAGGTCACGGGAGGTGTCAGGTTCATGGGTCCATGCTAGGCATTCGAGCCAGCGGGCACGTGATAGGTGCTCAGTAAACAGGCGCCGCCCTCCGTCCCTGATCTCGATGATGCCATGTGGGCGTCACTTCAGGGTGACTGCATTCTGAAAGGCCGGAGGCCCAGAGGTCTGGGTCTTTCTGAAGTCCGACAACAAGTTCTGCTGAGTGGGGATAACCTTCAGGGTTTCTCTCTTCGCCTCGGCTCAGCCTCACAACTGATGAGGCTCCGTTATCAGGTGGACAAGGAGAAAGTCAAATCGAACATGTTATTAAGAAAGCCAGTGAACCGATCGGCTGTTGTAACCGAGAAGGCTGATGTTAGAATAGCCGAGTGCAGGCATGGCTTGATCCAGGTGCTCAAACGAGGGGACTTCTTCTTAGGTGAAAAAAAGCGGAGCCAAGTTGCTCAAGCCACTTGCCTGAGGCCACACAGCCGGGAGGAGACTGAGCCACAGGTCAGACTCCCCTCGCTCTGAACCTAAAGCGCGTGGCTTGGGAAGGTTGTCCCAGCCACTCCGTGTCGCAGATGGGAAACCTGAGGCTCACAGAAGGGAAATGACTTGCAAGGAACAGAGCCTGGGGTTTGAATTCACATTAAAACCCAGGGTCTCAGACCTCCCGTCACGTGGTTCCCCCTAAACCACAGGTTCAGTGGTGGATCGGTCCAGCCGAGGCGGGGAGAGAGAACAGGCTATCCAGGGGCCACGCTGACCTTGGGCCAGCTCTCCCCTCCCCGCCCGCGAGGCGCCCACTCACGTCCCTCCTGCCGGCCACCGCGGATGGTTATGACGCTGTCCTCGCTCTTGATGAACACATCATGGGTGACAGGTGGGGGGTCCCTGCCGACCCTGGCCCCGTGCCAGCCGTGGGCCCCGGCCAGGCCTGCCCAGCTCTGCCACCGGAGGAAATGAGATTGGCAGCCAATTGTTCCCCTCCAAGCCAGGCGCCTCGCTCCCCGATGCCCAGTTTCCCACTCTGCACGGATTGCTCAGGCCTGGTCCCCTCCCCACGGTTGTCCCACTGACTCCTTGGTGCCCCTGCTGTCTCCACCGGGGCACAGCCCTGCCTCGGTCTGCTTCGTCCTCGGGCGTCTTCGTGGCACTTATGGGGCACCTACTGTGTACCGGGTGTTAGGCTTGGCCGCTGGCGGCCTTTGTCACCCCAGACCCCCCTCCGCCACCTCCAGCCTGTGACCTTGAGCGGGTGGCCTGACGCCTCCGTGACTCCGTTTCCTCCTCTGCCCAACGGAGAGAATTAGGCCCGACGTTAACGTGCGAACCATTTCGAGCGACGCCTGGCACACGGCGTGGGGTCTCAAACGTTAGCGAGTACTGTTGCTTGTCTTTAAGTTTGTTTGTTTTGAGAGAGAGCGAGAACGAGCAGGGGAGAGGCGGAGAGAGAGAGAATCCCGGGCAGGCTCCGTGCCGATGCAGCCAGCCCGACGCGGGCTCGAACTCGCGAGCCGTGCGATCATGACCCGAGCTGACGTCGGACCTTAGCCGACCGAGCCGCCAGGCGCCCCCGCCCGCCACTTGCTGTCCCCACTTGTCTGGCGATGAAACGGGCCCCCGTTTCCTCCACTCCCCTCTTTTCCGCACCCCGCCCCGCGGACCCCCTCCTTCACGGCCCCTCCCGCCCTTCGCCACCGATGACCGGTGGGTGCCTCCTCCTTCCGGCCGCGTGCTTCGCCACCGGCGCGGCAGAGACCCGTCCCCGCTGCCCCCGTTGCCACGCCCAGCCTGGTCCCACGCGGGCGTCGGGCGCGACTCTGAGGTTCCGTGCGGACCGCAGCCTGTAGCCTCGGCTGGCCCCTCCCGGTCGGCCGCACGATCCGCCGTGCCTCCCCCTGCACAGCCTGGCGGGACGGAACGGGTGTCCGTCTTCCCTTGCTGCCCCCGCGGAGACACTTGTGCCTCGGGGACGGCGTGGGGCTTGCGACTTTTCTCCCGCGCCCCGAGAAGGGCTTTGGAGTGTTGAGAGCAACAGGAGTGTCTCTCGGGGAATTCACCGGTGGGCGTTGTTGAACACGGTCTGCGTGCTGGGCCCCGATCCACGCGCTGGGAACGGAGGGCAGCAGACGAGAGTTAAAAGCCGGGGTTGAGCGTCTCACTCTTGGCTTCCCGCTCGGGTCACGCACGAGCTCGCCACTTCGGAGTTCGAGCCCCGCCTCGGGCTCTGTGCTGCCTGCGCAGGGCCTGCTGGGACTCTCCGTCTCCCTCTCTCTCTGTCTCTCTTAGAAATAAGTAAATATTAAAAAAAGAAAAAAAATTCTGCTCTCGTGGAGAGTCGCGGGAGAAGGACGAGAACAAAGTTTTTAACTAGGTTCCTGCTGAATGCCTTGCTTGTAAGACAATAAAGCCGCGGGAGGGCAGGCAGATGATGAGTAGGTTATTTTAACTGTGGAATCAAGGCAGGCCTCCCTGAAAGGGTGACGTTTCAGTAAAACCAGCGGGAGATGAGGGAGTGAGCAGTGTGGGGTTCTGGGGGACAATGTTCTGGTTAGGGGGAACAGCCTTTGCAAAGGCCCTGGGACGGGACCAGGCCTGTTCATGGGAGGGAGCAGGTCTTGTGTGGCTGGAGCAGAATGAGCTCAGGGGAGAGAGGGAGGTGGGAGGGCAGGGGGAGACGGGGCAGGGGGCAGGTCGTACAGGGCCTTGTGGACCACCTGGCACATTTGGCCTTTTACCCTGGAAACGCTGCGGGCAGAGGAGGGCAGACGGGACTCAGGGGCTCACGGGCGCCCTCTGGTGGCCGCGGTGGGGGGGGACGGGGTGGGGGTGAAGGTCAGAGAGGGGCAAGGAGGAGTGAGACTGCCTTTGTCCAGGTGAGCGGTGACGGGGGCGAGACCAGATGAGAGGAGGTGTAGGGAAGCAGGGTCTGCAGGGTGGGGTTGAGCGGGATCAAGCTGATTCCTCAGGACAGCGGGGGCAGGCGTGGGGGCCCCTGGCTACCCCCGCCAAAGTTCCCAGAAGGCCGAGGGGCCGCTGCTTCCCGGAGGCGTGGAGCGGGCTTCCTGGAGGAGGCGATAAGGGCTGAGGTTGGAGTGCTGTCAGCACCAAGCTCCAGGGGGCTCGCGGGTCAAAAGTGTTGGAATTTGCTGGAGGCCTCCCGTTGCAGACGACGAAGGGGGCCGAAGGGGGCCGGGTTTGCGGCCCAGAGAGGTTTAGGCGCTTTGCCCACGGGCACGGACCCCACTTGCGGGCCCACGCGCCCTCCTGTCTTGCTCCTCTCCCTTCTCCCTCTCGTTTCCCACCCCCAGGGCTGCCTCTTCAAGTTCTTGGTGGTTTCCAGGCTCCCCCGGGCTCCAGCTTGGCACTCACCTCCCGCCTCCGCGCACCCGGGGCCTGGTGCCAGGCGGCTCGAGGGACGGGGGTCTCGGTGAAGCGCCCTCCTCCCTTTTACACCCAGGGTTTCCTCTGCCCCTGCCCCCGCCCCTCCCCCCCCCCACGCTCCCGCTAATGATGGGCGAGGATTGGGAGGGAGCAAGCGAAATTATATACACACGAACATATAAAAATTAGTTTAGGATCTGGGCCAGAACCACTTGCGCTTGGCCGGGCATTGTGGGTAATTCATCGCCGATTACCATAAAGCCAGAGCTGGCTGACAGGCGGCCGCGGGGCTTTTGTTTTAAGATTCTGATGAATATATCATCCCTCTCCATGCCTGGAGCCCACGGTTTTCCCCCCCCCCCGTGGCTGTGGGACCCCCCCCCCGCCCCGCCCAGACTCCCCACCGTTGAGCGCAGGCCCCCAGGAAGGCTGTCGGGCTGGCCCTTCTCAGGCGCCAGACCATCGTGGCACTGCCTCGGTGATGCTTGGCTTGGCATTTCAATGCCCACCGTCATCGCCTTGTGATGCAGCAGCGTGGCCCTGGGCCCGTTTCCCTTAGTCCTTCCTCCGCTCAACACACATTTATTGGGCTCCGTCTGTTTGCATGGCCCCACGTGGGATGCTTGGGTGACCCAGACGGCTGCTACCGTTTTTGAGAGTCTGGGGCTCCCGGCCGATGAGCAGCAAGCGTTTATCCGCTTAAAGATTCCCCATCTCTTGCCCAGGAGACCAAATTAAAACCACAAGATCCCATTCCTTGTCCATTCGCTTGGCAAAAATGTCTGGGCTGTTGTGATATCCAGAGAGGCGACGGCGGGGTGGGGTGGGGGGGGACCAGACCCTCTGGGCGCCACCAGCAGGAAGACCCATGAAGCACGGCCGCTTTGAAACGTCTCTCATTTTTCATTTATTTTTCTGGACAGAGAACCCGTGCACGTGGGACACACAGTTGAGGGCATACGGAAGAATGCACGGTGGAGACAGTGTCTCCCCCACCTCGCTCCTTCCCTGCAAGCGGCCACCGCGCTCCTTCCGGGACAGGGGTCAGTAGACTCCCTGTAAAGGTCCGGAGGGTAAGCTTTTGAGCTCTGTAGGTTGCAGGTCTCTGCGAAGGCCGCGGGATTCAATAGGGGAGTGAATGGGTGTGGCTGTGTGCCAGTAAAGCTTTATTTATACAAACAGCCCGAGGGCCACGTTTGGCCTGTGGGTTGAAGTTTGCCCCGCCCCCCCCCCCCCCCCCCCCCCCCCGCGCTCCCTGGATCTGTCCAGCGTCAGCCGCGCGCTGATAGAAACGCTCTGTACCTGCGTCCCTAATAAGGCTGCCCCTGGCTGCCAGTGCCCTTGAAAGGGGAGCGTTTGAAACGTGGCTAGCCTACCTGAGGCCTTGAATTTCCCCTTGTATTCCGTTCTCCGCCTGATCTTAGCCAAAAGGCTGAGAAGCGATACATTGTATCCCATTTTAACGTCAACAGCCACCCGCTGCTGGGCATGGATGGCTACCATTTTGGACGGTTATCTAGAGAGATCTGTGAGCACTTAGTGGGCGGGTAGATGTGTATCCCTGTGTTTAACCACATGGTAGCATCTTTTACGGGCCGTTCTGTACCTTGGTGGTGTCTTTCCCCCCCTCCCCCCCACTTAAAAATATAGCATCTTACAAGTAATTTCATAATTGTACATCTGGCTTCCCCATTTCTTTTCACAGCTGTGATACTAATCTCATGATGCGAAGAGATGCTAAACTTGTACATCACTCTTTGCTTCCTTGCCCTGTTACGTATTGAGCCAGTCCCCCGTTGGCGGACTCGGGTTGCTGTTAAGTCTTTTGTTGTGATGTGTCCATCAGATAAGTTCCCAGAGGCGGTGGGCGCAGGCCCAAAGGGAGCGCGCAGCCCCCTTCCACCCCGACCCCCTGGGCGCCAAGAAGGGACGGTGGTCCCTGCGGGGCCTGGGGGCATTGACAACTGATTGATTCGTGAATCGCATTGACCACGGCATTGGGTGAGGTCGAGAGAAAAATGGAGCCAGCCTAAGGGTCCATCAGCAGGGATACAGGGGCGCAGCCCTGTGAGGGGGGGATTCAGCAGGGGACGAGGAAACGGGCGCAGCCCTGTGAGGGGGGATTGCACAGCAGGTGAGCAGAGGGTCTGGGGATGCGTGGGCTCCATAGATACCATGTCACTTGAAAGAGCGCCTGGCAGGGAAATGATACAAACAGGATACAAACAGGATACATAATACAGTTTCACTCGGTTCTCGAGTTACCTCTGCTCCGTGACCTCGTGGCAAAGATACGCAGAGATCGGCACCGAGCAGCAGCAGAGGTGGCTTCTGGGGGCAGAGAAGAGGGACTCTCCCTTCCTCCCTTCCACAAATGTGTCTGCAGTGTGCCAGCTGCTCTGTGTTCCAGGCAGGAAGAATTTTTTAAAAAAAAGCAAATTTCCTGCCCTCTTGCGAGCTAGCCCTCCAGTTGGGGAGGGAGAATAACAAAGCACAGAAGAAGGAAAAAAAAAAAAAAAAAAACCCGCGTCAGATGTCAGGGGCTGGTGTATTGCTCTAGGAAAGAGAAAATTCAGGGAAAGGGGATGGGGAGTGCCAGAATGAGGCAGAATTTTAAGTAAAGGGTCTGGGAATGCCTTGCTTGAACAGAGGTGCTGAGGGAGAGGGAGTCAGAGAGGGTTCAGGAGGAGAGCGTTCCTGGCGGATGGACAGAGGGTGCGAAAGGCCTGGCGGTGAGACCTCCCCAGACCCTCGCTGAGCCCAAGCCGGTGACCTTCTGCGCGCCTGTGCGCCCTCCCATCCCTGCTCCCAGGGAGCACCGCCTGCCCGAGGCAGCCGCTGGGCGATGATTAACGACTAATAATAAAGATACCACGTTGGGAGCCAGTGGTCTGTCCTTACGCCTCCACGTGGCAGCCAGGCCCCTGCCCAAGTGTTAGACGGCTTCCTAGCCCAAGATGGGCTCCGTTGGAGAGGCTGTGAATTCCGGGGCCCTGTGACTGGAGAGGTGCGGCAGGAGAGCAAGGGCTGGGGAGGGGAAACTGAGGCCCGGAGAAGTCGTGGAGAAGTTGGGGAAGCAGCTGGGGTTCAAGTCCCAGCTCCGCCAGTCATCAGTGGGCCCCAGTCCCGTGCCTCAGTTTCCCCACCTGGAGAGTGGGAGGGTCACAGTAGCAGGCTCTGAGGGGGTTCAGCGAGCTGCTTCTTGCACACCCAGCCCAGGAGTGACAGCCAGCGCGCTCGGCGACAATCTGCTGTGTGCCCGGCTCGGTTTCCGAGCGCTCGGCACATCCTAAGTGCTCAGCGAGCATTTCCCCTCCTCCTGGAAGCCTGCCTCCTCCATAGGTGAACTCCCTGAGGTCGGGCAGGGGCCGCCTGGGTCATCCTGTTGCTCAGCCTGGCACATGGGTATCAGGAGGTGCTCTATAAATGCAGGGTGCGTGTGCAAAAGGAGAGTTGTTACGGGAGTGTGCTGATGGTGCATCCCTCAGATGTGTTCATTCTTCAAAGGACATGCCCACCCCGTATCCCGATCATCCCGTCTCTCCGCTGTACCAGTCCCTTCAGTCCCTAGAGCTCCGTGTACCGGCTTCCACCTCAGGGCCTTTGCACATGTCCATAACCTCCCTCTTCCGGAACTTCCTCTTCACTCCCGTCTTTGCATGGCTGCCTTTTGTCCCTGTCCCATCCCTGGAAGAGAACCCCGCAGGTCGTCTGCCGTGACCCCGGACTCAGGATAGCACCTGGTGTAGCAGTGACCGAGACTGGGTCCCACCTTCCCAAGGGAGGTCATTCGAGGGCTGCACCCACCTTGGCCCCAGACACCTCTCTGGCCTGTGCCTCATTTCTGTGATCTTTAAAGGCCCCCGAACCCACAAAAATCAGCCCCAGGCATCAGAACAGCCAGTCCTCTGCACGGGTGGGAAAGCTGAGGCCCAGAGGCCGGTGAGGACTTGTTCAAGACCACAGAGCACTGTGGGGACAGGGCAAGGCGGGGGGGGGGGGGGACCCAGCCACAGGATGGGGCCGTTTGGGGGTGGTCTGTGATGGAGGAGACATCCGGCCTCGCGGAGCTGCACGGACCAGCAGTGACATCCCCTTTCATTTTGCAACAGTTCAAGGAGAAAAGCTCAGTCGGGTGCAGAGTGATCTTTACACCACACACCTGCCAGTCTCTTTATAACCGTGCCGGCTGCTGGCTTTAGCAACAGTATCCAGGGAAAATGGGGAGAACTGGGTACATATTTTCATTGTAACAATTTTTTTCTGGCGACTTTCAAGGCTTGGCAGTTAGCGCCCGGCATTACCGAGTTCCTAAAGTAAATTAGTTTAAGGGAGAGGCATGAGCCAGTTGAGTGAGAGATTTAATGAGGGATTTGGGGATGTGGCAGAAGGAGGGGAGGATTTGGGGGGGGGGGGACACCAGGCACGTCCTCACTGGGGACCTGGCGAGTGCAGAGAGGACACAGCCAGATCAAGAAGCCAACCGCGGCTGGTTTCAGGTGGGAGATGGGGTGCCAGGCAGGACCGGGCCTGGCCTGGGGAGTACTCCTTCTGCCGCCTTCTAGAGCTGAGTCAGCTGCAGAGTGGAGGCTGGCTATGGCTCGCGCAGCGGTGGGCACATTTCTGCCCTCGGGGCTGGAGCGCTCCTTTATGTGGCGGCTGGTTTTGCAAGCAGGCAGAGACCCAGGGTCAGACCGCAGCTTATGGCCCCGGATGGTGGCTTCCGGCCTCTGCCCCGTCGCAAAGCAGCCCCTCCGGGCTTCCCGAGTCGCTTTAAGCCATTCGTGTGTTCAGTCGGTCACTTAGAAGCATTTACGGAGCACCTGCTGTGTGCCAGGCCCTGGGACGCAGCCGTGAGCAGAACCGACACAGCCCCACCCCCCCCTTCCCGCCTCCCCGACTTCAGTCTCCTGCGGGGGCCCCCAGAACTTTCTGTGACTCTAGAAATGTGCTGTATCTGACCCCCCCCCAGCCATGCTGGCAACGTGGCCAGTGTGAACTGAATTTTAAATTTTGCTCAGTTTTATCCGCTTTTAACGTAACGAGCCACGTGGGACAGCGGAGATCTCGATAGTAAACAGGTGATTCTTTCGGATGACGATAAGTTGTCGAAAGAAGAAAAAAAGAATTAGAAGGATGTATGATAACGGTGACAGGGTGGCTGCCTGCGCTGCAGCGATTAGTCAGGGCGTCTCTGAGGAGGTGACGTTTGAGGGAGACCCGAACGGTGAGGAAGAAACGGCCGTGAAAATCCGGGGAAGATGTTCCAGGTGGCATAGACAACATGTGCAAAGGCCCTGGGGCAGGGCGGGCCCGGTGGGTTGGAGGAGCAACCAGGGGGCTGGTGCACCAGGAGGCCGGACCTGACTCGGGTGCTCACGGGCGCCCTGTGGTAGCTGCTTCGGGCAATGAGGGCGGGAGCTGGGGGATCCGGGTGACCGCACCGGTCCAGCCGGGCAGGGCGGGAAGGCTGCATGGAGAAAGATGGACGAAGTCCCAAGACATGTGGGAGGGAAACTTGAAAGGATGGGGCTGCCGTCGGCTGAGAAAGGGAGCAGAGTTGCTGGATCCAGCCACACCTGAAGGCGCGCCTGTTGGATGTGTCCAAAGGGAAAGGAAGCGGGGGGGCCCGGGGGAACCAGCAGGTGACAAAGGCAGCCGGGGAGCCAGGGCGCGCCTGTAGCCGGCAGGCAGACACGGCGCCAGGAGCCTGATGTGAGCGGTGGGCGAGGTGGGCTTCTGGCCTGTCACACTCAGGGCCCCGGGTCATGAGTGGCCATGCCGGTGTGGGAGGGGCCGTGGGGCAAGCTGGTGGAGAGGAGAACAGCGAAAGCTGCCCGACCAGTGTCTCTTCTCACTCAGGAGGCAAAGGACGTGGAGTTTTGGTGACTGCCCCTCAACGAAACTTTGCAGGGACTTTGGCCGCAAATGTGAGGACGTTGGGGCGGCTTGGGGCGGGGCGGGGGAGGGCTGGGGCTGGGGTTCCTGCCCACACGTGCCCAGGGTGCACTTTGCCCACAGCCCTATCAGGACGCGTTTCAAAGGCTTGGGGCCTCCCGGCGGAGTCCTCCTTTGCCGGGGGGAAGTCATCCGCGGGAAATGATGAGGCGCAGCCTCATCTGTGGATGTCCCTGTCTCTTAATGTCGCTTCTAATGGAGATCAGGCGGGGACCAATTCAACTCTGGGGCAACTGGCCGCGTAATACTGATCCCCGCTCGGAAAGGAAGAGTGCCATTTGCACCCGGAGGAGACCTGGAGGCGGCAGTCAACCTCAGGACCTTTGCACTTGCTGTTCCTCCTGCCGGAAACTCCGTTCCCATAGGTGTTTGTACGTCTGATTGGCTTACTTCGTCCCGGCCGCCCGCCCCAGAGGCCCCTGCAGACCTCTCCCGGCTTTCAGGGCCACGCGGTGAATCCTGTTCTCTTTTTGGCCTCTTGCGTAACCGCCCGGCATGATGTTATGGACGGTGTTGGTGGCTCTGTGGGTGTCCCGTCCCCGCCCCCCGGGTCTTCAGCCCAGCACACAGTAGGTGCCCAATAACTGGTTTGTGGACAGAATGAATGAACACGACCACGTGCTGGCGGTGTCTCTACTCCGGGCGAGGGGGTGGTTGTGAGCCAGTCTTATTTTCTTCTTTATGCTGATTTTCCCTAATTTTCTGCTGCACGCGCCTATTTTATAATTAGAAGGAAAGTTATTTTCGAAAAAATTACCCCAAATGTCCCAGCCTGCGGGAGCTGACGTGATCGAGCCCCGCGCTCCTCCCCAAGGACAGCTGCCTCTGGGCGGACTCAGAGGACACGGCAACAACTGCGTGTTCAGGGGGCTCCCAGGGTCGGCCCTCAAGGGCACCGGCCGGGCCACGCGGCCGGGAGGGTCTGCCCGGAGCTGGCTGTCCTAGCCTTCCAGGGGCTTGAATCAGCCCTTGGGAAAAACCGGCCGGCCCTACCTTCACGGTCTGTCCAGAATGTTCCCCCCCCCCCCCCGCCCCCCGACTCTCTGTTTCCACCTGGTTCAGCCCCCTTATCGCTGGTCTGAGCCCCGGCGTCCCCTCGGCCCTGGCCCCCGCCTCCAGTCTGTCCTCCCCGCAGCAGCCACCAGAGGGCGCCTGTGAGCACCTCAGTCCGCCCCTGCCCTCTGCCTACATCCCTCCAGGGCTCACGCCTCCCCTGGGGCAAAAACCCAAGTCCTTCCTGTCTCCCCCCAGGCCCTGCATGACCTTCCCCGTCCTCTCTCAGCCCTCCCCTCCTCTCCCCCTCGCTCACTCTGCTTCAGCTACACGGACCTCCTCACTCCCCTCCCCCATGCCAGCCACGTCCTGCCTCAGGGCCTTTGCACCGGCTGTGCCCCAGCCTGGAGCGCTCCTCCCCAACATCCACGTCTCCTTCATATTCTCTCAGCTCTTTCAGGTCTTAGCTCAGATGTCACCACCTTACCCCCCACGCCCCCTCTTTAATACTACACCCCACCGCCGTGAGTATCCCCACACACTTTTTTTTTTTTTTTTTTTAATCTTTGTAGGACTTACCACCAGCTGACCCACAGCGGTTGTTACCTCTTCTGTTTCCCATCTGTTGCCTGCCCTGGAGTGTCAGCTCCCTAAGGGCAGGGATCTTTGTCAGTCTTCGCCACTGCCGTGTCCCCAGGGCCTCACCTGGGCCTGGTGTTCAGAAATGTTTGTGTCAAAAAAGAACGTGGGGGAAAACGGATCCATCATGAGGACACCATAGAGTGTGGCCTCTGGCGGGGAGAGTAAGGTTGGAGAGGCCTCTCCTGGGCGAGGAGGGTCCTGACTGTTTACGCAAATGTTTGCTGAGTACCTACTGTGTGCCATCAGGCCCCGTGCTGGGCATGTGCTCTGATCAAGGCAGAGGCAGCCCCAGCGCTGCCCTCTGAGGCCCCAGTCTGGCGGGAGAGGTGGACCCGTACCAGGCAGTTGACAGGGGGTGATCAGAGCCACGATGAGGGGTGAATAGGGCACCGTGCAGACATGGGCCCCTCCGCTGGGAGAGGCCAGATACAGGCCTCACTCCTGCCCCAGATCCCCCCACCCTGACCAGGGGGGTGGCTGTGTTCCCAGCCCGCTGCGGTCACCACCATCGCAGGGAAGCAAGAGGTCATCTCCGGGGGGACGTGGGCAGGAGGCCCAGGCGGGGCAGGGCCAGTTGGGGAGGAGGGTGGCAGGTCCTCCGGCATGTTTGTCCCGGGTCACACAGCCTTGGGCGTGCTGACAGCTGGCTTATGTTACAGATGGGGAAACCGAGGCCCGGAGAGGTACGGGTTCTTACTGGAGATCGCGTGGGGAGTCCCTGGATTCAAACCGAGGTCTGCATGAGCCCTGTGCCTGGACAGAGCACCTACTGTGCTCCCGGTTGCATTTCCTGAGGGCCCACTGTGTGCCCAGCTGAACTGGGGGGACTCCACACCCGTGTTCACACAGAGCGCCTCCTGGATGCCCCGCGTGATGCTGGGGTGCCAGATGGCCCACCTCCTAAAGCACCTACTGTGTGCCTCCCAGAGTCCGGGCTCTGGGGGAGAGAAGATGTCAAAGAGTCAGCTTAGTAGGACCTAAGGGGGCAGGTGAACAGTCTGCGGCCGCACACTTCGCAGAGCGCCTACTGTGTGCTCGGTACTTTGGGGACTCCATTTCGGGCCTCCCCAGTGCCAGAGGAGGTGGGGTTAATGTTCCATTTCGCAGAGCGAGGAACTGAGGCACGGAGCGCCAAACGGGCAGATCACCCAGCAGCAATGCCGGGGAGCCGTGGGGGGTGGACCCCTGGCCAAGGCAGCCATAGCTGGGCGTGGAAAGGCCACCAGGGGAGGGGGTTGTCCCTGAACTTGATCGGGGTCTCCCCTGGGCTGCCGGCCTCCTTCTCGCCACTGGGCAGTGAGCTTCTAGAGGGGCTTAACATTTTAGCGATTTGTTCTTTTTGGGCTCCAGGCCTCCTGCAGCATTGTGGGTAAGGGCTCAGCCTCTGGACCCTAACCTTGGTTCGACTCCCTGTTCCTCCCGACCGCGAGCAAGTAACTTTTCTCCCTCTTCTCCGTTTGCAAAGCGGGGTGATGGTGGGGTAACGGGAGCGCGTACGTGTGCGCACGGTATACACTAAGAGCCCAATCAATACACGTTCCTAAAGGAACGGGAAGCATTTTCGCCAGGGATCGGAGCAGATGGGGAAGCCGGCCCCCTGCGGTGGCTCCTGGGTCTCCGCCAGGGTCCCCGGCCCTCCTTGACCGCTTCCCCGAGCGCCCTGGGCCCGCAGGACCTCTGTATGCCCTGCCCCTCGGATGGAGTTTTCAAACCCGCACCGGGCGGCAGCGCAGGCCCGGATTGGCTGCCCGCGTGGGGCTGCCCCTCCTCCCCCCGCCCCCCCTCACCCCCCCCGCCCCCCCGGGGTGTCTGGGACCTGGCTCGGTGGCCCCATCTGTTTCCAATCTGGCCCTGTGCGCACTCTCCGCCCCCCTCCTCAGGGCTGTGGCTGGCGTGGGGGCCTCTGCCTCGGTGTCCCCCGCTCATCCTAGCGGACCCCAGCAGGGGAGGGCGGGGGGAGCTGCTTTCTGCCCGCGCCCCTCCCCCACCCTCGGTGGGGGGGGGGCTCGGAGTGCAGGGGGCGTGGGCCTCTGTCTTCCAGCCCAGACTGGAGGGCATCTTTCTGCCCCTTCCCCGACCTCCTGTGTTTGGCTGTGTTTGGGGAGCCCTCTGCCGCCGCGTCCCGCATCCAGCCCCTTCATCCGTTGCCATGGCCACGATCAGCGCCTGCCAGAGAAGGGGGGGCGGGGTGGGGGCTCCCTCTGGGATCAGGCTTACGAAGCGGGGGGTATCTCGGGCTGTGCCCCTTGGGGCACCGCTTCGTGCGTGTGCACGTTGGGGGAGCGCGGTTACCCCCTCGGAGGCCTCCTCCTGCTGCCCCCCCCCCCCCCCCCCTGATGGTGCTCCCCACTAGTCCCCCCGCCCCACTTCCGGCCGGGGCCCCGCCCTGCTCCGGAGCCCCCTCCCTGGGCCCGCCCCCTGGCCGCCCCGCCTGCAGTCCCCGCCCCCGGGCCGAGCTCGCGGGGCCTTGGCCTCTCCCGAGTCCTCGCTGCGCGCCGCGCTCCGGGCGGACCGAGGGACGGGCGGCAGCGGGCCCAGCCGAGGGGGCCCGGGCCCCGATCTCCGCGCCGAGATCCGCGGGGTGAGTGCGCCCGGATCCCCTTCCGCCTCGAGGCCCGGGCTGCGCTGGGCTTTGTCCCCCTCCTCGCCTCCCCTCCAGGCTCCCGGGAGTGGGGGGGGGGGACCCCCGCGTTCTCCCCCACCTCCGCTCTGCTCGGGCCGGTCCAGCCACCCTCCAGGGACAGCTCAGCCCCCTGCTGCCTGGCGCCCCTCCCCCCGCCCCCAATTCAGGCCAGTCGCTGGGACTTAGGAAAACTCCGGACCGTTATGCTCCGCGGGGTCCCCTCCCCCTCCTGGCCCCCAGCCCGACCTCCTCCCCCACCCTCCTGGGGGCGGAGCCAGGGTCCGGGCGGCCTTCTGCCAGCCCAGGGGCGCCCTGATCCGGGTTCTGCATCCCTCCGCTGGGAACCGGACTGGGGTCCCCCCCAAAAAACTCACAAAGTTTTCCTCTCTTGTCCCTGTACCCTCTCGGGTCTGTAGATCTCAGGTTAATGCTGTACCTTGTTGGGGGCTTTAATGAACTGGGGGGGGTCAGCTCCCACTTTTCCACTTCCTGCCCCTGTCCCTAAGCTCCACGCCTCTGTCCCCCGTCATTGCCCACCAGCCCCATATCTCAGCACCCCCTTTTGTTGCCTCCAGCGTCCTGCTTCCCAGGATTCCTTCTCAGAGCCGTGGGCCACCCAGAGGGTCTTGCTGTGTGACTTTGGGGCTAGGGGTCCCAGCCACCCAAGTCCTGCCCGCCCTGTCCTGAACCTCCTCTCCACCCCTAAGTGTGCAGCAAAACCTTAGAGCAGACGCGAGTAAGTTACAGCTGGAGGCCGTGTCCTTGTCAGCCTCTTCTTCCTGTGATGTCTCCCTCTGGCCTCGGTTTTCCCCTCTGAAATGGACGTGATCACAGGGATGGTGTGGGTAAAGTGCCAAGTGGCCGGGCACGTTCCCAGGGTGCAGACGGGGCTGCCATCTTGGAGGATGACAGACCTGTGATGGGGGACACACATGGTGTGGGGGTAGCCCCGAGGGGGCCCTTGATCCAGGCTGGGACACCCAGGAGGGCTTCCTGGAGGGGGCGGCAGCTCAGTTGAGACCTGAGGATGGGTGTGAACGCTGGAGTTTGATGGGGATTCGGAAGGGTGTGTTGGGTAGTAGGATTGGGAGGTACTCCTACCCCTGTGTGAGCCAGAGGGCAGTGGCTAGGGGCACCAGCCTGGCCCAGCAAGGCGCTGGGCGTGCAACATGATGGGGTCAGCAGTTCTGAAGGCTGAGGATAGGAGTCTGGATTTTAATGGACATCGATGGGAGCCATGGAATGTTTGAGAGCAGAGGAGGGACAGAGTCAGACACAGCCACTCCCAGCCCCAGGACGGTGGGTCAGGGCTGGGCTAAGGAAGGGTCCTGGGATAGGGGGAGGAGTCCGGAGGGGTCAAGATTCAGTCTGGGGTGGGGACATCCGTGGCTGTGCCCTGGAGGGTGAGTCCACGGGTGGGCCAGCTTGGGGAGGGTGTACCGGGTCAGGGTGCCCGTGTTGCAAAAGGCCCAGAGGCCTGAGGCGGACCAGTGCCTCTTGGGGGCTGTGGTAGTCTGTGGGAAGGGGCAGCAGGGTGGGCCCAGCATCACACCTTTAAGGGTGGAGTTGGCAGCCGGGGCACCTCGGAGGTCGACTGAGAGCTGGCCTCTGGCCTGCGATCTTCGCCCAGCCGGGCGGCCTCCGTGCTGTGTGCCCCTCACCTTACAGCCGCCCCTCTCTGAGCTCACTTCCTCATCTGTCAAACAGAAGGACGCACAGGTAGCACGTCAGAGGGCTCAGCACACAGTGGGGACACCCAGCTGGCATTACCCACTCCTCCCTGTGGGGCTGGGCTTGGCTCCCTATCCGCCCCTCCTGTCCACTCCTGGCTGCGGGGGACCCCTGGGGACACAGCACCCAGTGCGTTTTGATGGTTAATCAAAGGCGGCTCCCTTGGCTGGTCTCTCAGCCCATTCTCGGAAGGTGGCAGGGCGGGCCCTCCTCGGCCCCACCCTGAGCCCTCTTCCTGGGTGAGGTGGGGGACACTGAGGCCCCAAGGGGGAGAGGGGCTTGGCTGGACCCGCTTTGAGGCCACCAGTGACTACGGAGGTGTTTGGACCCTCCTTAACGCTTTGGTGACACAGGGATCCAGGAAGCCTGGAACCCCAGGTCCTACCCTCGAGGGTCTCTGAGGCCTCAGAAGAGGGATTCTGGGCGGTCGCAGGAGGGAGGGGGTAGGGGGGCGGGGCAGGTTGTGCGGAGCTGGGGGCTCTTCCCTGGTTTCCAGCCTTACCTGCTGCCCCTGGCCGTGGGCCATGGGCCGTGGAAATCCCCTGGCGGGTGGCTTGTGCCCGTGAGCCCCTCCCAGGCCAGGGTGGACCCTAAGGTGGGGGCAGGGAGAGGCACTGGGGTGTCCTCAAGCCTCAGGGGACAGCCTCGTGCATGTGGCACGGAGCCTGTTTGCTGCCCAGGCCTGGGTCATAATTGCCCCTTTATGCTCCCTGCTCCGCGTGGGTACACGAGGCCGGCTCCGGGATCTCGTGACCCGCACCCTGGTGACCGGCCAGAATGGGTATCTACCCACGCCCTGTTATCTAGGCCTCGGAGCCCCCAGAGGCAGCCCGGAAGCCTGTGCTGGGCCCAGAGAGGATCATCTGCTTTCCTCAGATCACACAGCGGCCAGGGAAGGACACGGTCATGTGTTTAAACGTGGGCTCTGGACCCAAGGTCCCACCCAGGGGCCTGGGGCGAGTCCCCGCGCCTCCGTGAGCCTCAGTTTTCTCATCTGTGAAGGGGGGGGGGGCACCTGCCTCCGACAGGCAGCCCCTGCCACGGAGGCCGCTCTCGCTGATGGCCCGGCGCGGTGGGCGGGGCCCCTCCCAGGGTTCTCCTCCCTCCCTCCCCCCCCCCCCAGAGCCCAGCCTCGTTTGCCATCTGAGTTATTTTCTGCGACTCCCACGGGTGGCTGCTTCCTTGTTAACGGCCACGCCATCTCCAGGAGCTTGGGGTTGCCGCCTTATTCAGCCCCAGTGCACCTGCTTCAGTTTCTTTTTCTCGACAGGGGCAGGATTGGCGGCCCAGGGTGCTTTACCGCAAGAGGGGCAGGGAGGAGGCTCGGTCAGGTGTCAACCCGGCCAGGTCCCTCCCAGCTCAGAGCTGCCAAGGGCTCCTCCGTGCCCTGTGGGTCCAGTCCATACCTACCTCTCTGCCCAAATCTCTCCCCTCCCTCTCCTAGGATCTCCGGGTTCTGTTTCTTGCCCTTCCTCGTGCTGTTCCTTGTGCCGAGACACCCTCCCTGTTCCCATTCGCCCTTTAATTTCCAGCCGAGTGATATTAAATGTGGGCAGCGGGCACAGCACATGCAAAGGCCCTGGGGCAGGACCATGCCCGGCATGTTGGAGGAACAGTAAGGAGGCCCGCATGGCCGGAGCAGAATGAGGGAGGAGGGAAGGACAGGGAGAGGATGGGGCAGGTGGTGCAGGGCCTGGGGAGTCAGGGGAGGCCTGGGGCTTTGGCCCCGGGGGGAGGTGGGAGCCCTGGAAGGGCGTGGGCAGAGGAGAGCAGCATCTGATTCAGGCGCCCTGTGGCTTCGGGGGGAGGAGAGACTGTGGGGGCGTGGGCGGGAGCTGGGTGCATTGGCCCCGGTGGGAGATGATGGGGCTGGACCGGGTGGAGGTGGAGGAAGGGGTGAGACGCGAGCAGAGACCGGCTCGCGTTGGAAGGCAGAACTGATGGGACCTGGTGGTGTTTTTCCTCGACCCCTTGCAGGAGACCCCACCGCCAGCGCCAGGGGCCCGCCTCGTGGCAAGTTCCCCGGGGGGAGGGGGAGAGGGGCACGGGGGCCCGAGGGAGCCTGGAACCTTGTCCCTTCCGTGGGGCGTGTGACGCTCCCCTCCCCGCCTCCCGGCCCCCCTTCCCGCTGTGCCGTCCGGGGGGGGCCCTGGACGCCCCCAGGGCTGCGCCCTTCCTCCACGGGCTGGCGTGGCAGATTCGGAGGCGCCCGTGCCTGGATTAGCCCCGTCCTGCCCAGACGCTGAGAAGGCGTGGGCCCTGCGAGGCCGCGGCTCTGGGAGCCAGGGGGTAATTAGGGGCCGCCCTGTTTTGAAGGCGGCTGCTCCTGGAGCCCCTCCCGGGCACGGGGCCCGTCTGGGACCTCTGCGCCACGCCTGCATTCTGGGGGCGGGCAGGCAGAGGGGGAGAAGGAGGTCGCCCTCCCGGGGGTCCGTGGTGGGCCCAGCAGCCCCGAGTTTGAGCCCCCGCCCCTCCCCCGGGCAGGCTCTCTGTGCGGCCTCAGTTTCCCCAGAGGCTCTCCGAGGGCCCGCCCAGCTGACCCGTGTTGTCTGGGCCGGAGCCCCCCCCCCCCCCCACTCAGGCGTGACCAGCGGTGGGCAGCTGGCTGTGGGCCCTTTTCCCCGCCTGGGCCCCCCCCTTCCTGTTCGGCCCCTCTTGCCCACGGCGGGGGGCACAGGGGACGGGGCTGTGCCCTGGGCTTCTCTTTACCCACCTGCCGTGTGTGTCTGTGGTGAGGCCGCGTGCCTGTCTGCGCGTCCGTCTGGTTGACCGCGGGCACGCGTCTGGGTCCGGGGTGTGCGGGTGCCGCTGGCCCGGATCTGACCCCGCTTTTCACGCGGTTCGTCGGCCCGCCCGCGCCCCTGTGCGTGTGTGTCGTCTGGCTCTGTGCGTCTGAGGTCTGATTCTGTGCCCGTTGCGTGGCCCGCGTGCGGGTGTTGTTTGGCCGACTCCACGCGCGGACCCGTCTCTGTCGCCTGACTGTGCGAACGCACGTGCGTGTCTGGGGTCCGTCTGTGGCCCGTGTGCAGGCGTCCTTCGCCCTGTCTGGTCTGACTGTGTGCAGGGCGGGCCCCCCTGACCCTCCCCCTCCTATCCTGGCTTCCCCACCCCCGACCCCGAGCCACGATCAGGCCACCACCAGCCCGGCCTCCTCCTGGGGCCCCTCTGGGGCCGGGCGAGGCGACCGCAGCTGGGTATTTTGGGAGCCAGAATCACAGGGACTTGCCCCATCATTATGTGGCACCTATCCCTGTGGTCATGGCCCGGACCCGCCCGGGGCACGGCCCGGGGCGGGCGTGGGGCCGACCCGGCCACGGGGGCCTCATCCTTGGGCCCCTCCCTGCCTCTCCCCGGCCCTCTGCCCCGGCTCTGGCCAAAGCGGAGAAGACTGGGGAGGGGGCTTCGTGACCAGGGGCCCTTCCACCCTGGAAGAGCTCAGATCCTCGGAGGAACCGATTCTGAGCGATGCGCGTTCGCGTGTGATTTGCACCCTGGGGTGAAGGTGCGGAGGGCGGCCTTACTCACGTCGGAGGCTGTGGGATGTGAACCGGGCGGCGGGGGTGGGGAGGGGAGCTTCTGGAGGAAGTGACAGCTGAGCTGAGACCCGTCACGCAGCCGTGGGGGGACAGCAGAGGGCACAGCAGGGCCAGGGCTCGCCGGCGGGACCGAGCTCCGTGTGGCTGCGCCGCCGGGAGAGGAAGTCCTAGCAGAAGCAGCTTCCTCTGGGGGCAGCGGGAGCCGCGGAGGCGTTAGAACAGGGCAGGGGGCAGGGGCCGGCAGGTGGGCGGGGGGACGATCTGTCTGGGGGCTGAACGGGGCCGAGGTGGGGCGCCCAGTCGGCCAGCAGCACCAGCTGGGGCCTCGTCTTTCCGGAGGCCCAGCCTGGGCGGGCAGGAGCCGGTGCTCGGAGCGCGCCTGGAAACTGGTGTTCCGTCCTGCCTGGGGGCTCGGCGAGGCTCAGAGGTCCGGGCTCCGTCGGGGCGGGGGGCTCACCTGGGATCAGGACTCAGCCAGTGGCCGGGGGGGGGGGGGCCGTCTCAGGCCGCTGGGACGGCCACGCAAAATCCCACAGGCCCCGTGGCTTACGAACAAGCAGCCCGTGTGTCTCACGGTTCTGGAGGCTGGGAGTTCAAGATCAAGGGTCCTCTGGCCCTGTGCTCACGAGGCAGAGGGGCTGAGGGGGCCCTCTGGGGTCTCTTCTAGGCGCTAGTCCCGTTCCCGAGGGCCCCACCCTTGTGACCGAAGGCCCTGCTTCCTAACACCGTCACACGGAGGGTGGGTTTCAGGGCGGGGATGTGGGGGGACACGCACCATCCTTCTGCCTCCCCAGCGACCCCCGCCCCATTGTCCCGTAACCCTGTCCCCCACCCCCATGACCCTCCTCTCCTCCCTCCGCCACGAAGGCCCCCCGGATTGCCCCTCTCCCCTCTCACGGCGCCTCCGTTGTCTCTGCAGACGCTGTCCCGTCTGACGCTGAGGCCTCTTCGTGAGGGACCGGGGGGGCCGTCGCCCTCCAGGGCGGAGGTCGGAGGTCGCAGGTAGCTGCCCAGCATGGTGCCTGCCTGGGGCCCCGGAGTGGCCTCTGTGGTCGGTCCCGTGGGCCTCCTCGTGGTCCTGCTGGTCGGAGGCTGCACGGCAGAAGGTAAGCGCCTCCTGCGGGGTGTGCGGGCGTCTGAGTGTACACGTTTGCGAGTGGACGCGTGTCCCCGCCTCCTCCCCGGGGCCTCTGTGCTCCACGAAGGAGGCTGCCTGAAGCGCCTACCGGACCCCGGTCCTGGGAGGTTCGGAGGCCAGGGATAACGATGGCATAAACAGCAATACCGGTAACGACGATGCCTCAGCTCTGTGCCGAGCCCGGTGCTAAATACAGACTTGGCCTGCTTAGAGCTGAGCGTGCTGGTTCCATGACCTTCCACAGGTGGAGCCAGGGGAGGCTTCTTGGGAGAGGGGGCATTGGAGCTGGGGCTTTGTGGGTGTGTAGGAGTTCGCTGGCGGAAAGAGCGTTACTGGTGAAGGCGCGAGCACGGAGAAAGGCCTGGAGGTGAAGAAAGGGGCTGGTGTCGCTGGGGGCGGGCGAGGCTTCGGTACTGGCAGTAACGTGGAAAGAATGAGGGTCAGCCCTGGGCCCGACGCTGAGACCTGACCTACCGTCAGGGGCCTAGAGGTATCCGTCAGGGCAGCAAGAAGGAAGCAGGGATCTGAGGTTCGTCTGGGTGCGAATCCTGGCTTTGCCATCACCTGCTGTGTGACCTCGGGCTGGTGACTCAACCTCCCTCAGCCTCCGTTTCCACCTGAATGAGACTCAGACACGTCCGCGTCCCAGCATTCTTGTGGCAAGGACGCACAATAAGGCCCCGTGTGCTGCTTGGCACGTAGTAGGCCCACGGTCCCACGTTACCACGGGCGCGGTAATTATTGCCGCCGGGTGAGCACAGAGACGCGCACGCTTGCCGCGTCTGTTTGTGCTTTTCCTTGTTTTCGTGTTGTTTTTTTAGCAAATGCCGAACGCATTCAGATCAGCCACCGCAGCCTGACGGAATGAACGCTGTTGTCACTGTTCCCGTCGTACAGATGGGGGAACTGAGCCACAGTGACGTTCCGCGACGGCCAGGAGGTGGCCAGGCTGTGTTTTGTGAGAGCCCCGGTTTCCTGACTGTCAACACCACACTCCCCCCCCCCCCCCCCCCCGGACCAGTAGCTTCCAGCCGCGGCCGGGCTGTCATCCATCTGGTCACTTCCCAGGACCTGTGCCTCGCTGGGCTCTGTTCCCGGTGGTGGAACAGCAAGCCGAAGGCGCTAGGTGTTTTAGTATTTCATTCGTTCGTTCGTTCGTTTACTTATTTTTGAGAGAGAGCGAGAAAGATCACGAACGTGGGGGAGGGGCGGAGAAAGAGGGAGACAGAATCCCACGCAGGCTCCCTGCTGTCAGCACGGAGCCCAACGCGGGGCTCGATCCCATGAACCGTTAGGTCACGATCTGAGCTGTAACCAGAGTCGGATGCCCAGTGACCGAGCCACCCAGGGGCCCTCATTCATTTATTTAATGCAGGGTCAGCTGGTTCCCCGGGGCGGGTGTCCCGGGCACTGTCCCGGGGAGGGGGGGGAGGGTATGCAGCATCCCTGGCCCCACCCACTCTCCGCCAGGAGCCCCCCACCCCCAGTTGTGCCCACCACAGGTGACCCCAGGCAAGAATGCCTCGCCCCCAGCTGAGAACTCCGAGTTTTACTTACGCGAGTTGAGTAAATAACGTGGTTACTGCTTTGACATCTTGCCGCGGTGGTTTTTGCCAGCCTTGGGGAAACTGAGGCTGCCAGAGCCAGAGACCCGTTGTGATTGAGGGGGCCACAGAATTTGGGGACTACCCTGGCCTGGGTTCTGTCGTGTGCCCACGGCAGTTCTGTGCTCTCTCTCCTTCGGTGTGTTTCTCATAAGCACCTACTGCGTGCCGAGCACTGGTTTAGACGCGGGACAAAAACGTCCCACCCCTTTCCGGAGCTCATCATCTAGCGAGGGAGAAGCACTGCGTGTGTTGGATGGTGGACATCTGGGGATGTGGGTGTAGAGAGGAAGGGTGGGGGCTGCATTTTAAAGGGATGGGGGAACATCAGGGAAGGAGGTGGCATCTGAGCAGAGACCTAAGGGAGCTGAGAAGCACACCCTGTGGGCATCTGGGGGGGGGGGGAAGTGTCCGAAGCAGAGGGAACAGTACACGCAAAGGCCCTGGGGCAGGACCCAGGAATGTTGGAGGAAGCCCGCGTGGCTGGAGTAGAGTGAGCGAGGGGGAGACAGGGAAGAGGGGAGGGCCTTGGGGCTTCTCCTCCGGGAGAGTGGGAGTCCTGGAGGGCTGCGGGCAGAGGAAGGCGGCACCTGGCTCGGGTGCTCACGGGCGCCCTCTGGTGGCCGCCGCAGGGAGCACAGACGGGGTGAGGGCAGGGCCCAGGTGACTGCGTTGCTCCCAGTGAGCAGGTGGAGAGTGTCACCCAGGTGGGCAGCTGGGGCTGGCTCAGGGGGCGCTCCGTTGGTGGGCCCTGGGTCGTTATTGCCCTGTCACTTGCGGTGTCGCTCCTGCCCGACCCTCAGACCCAGCTCTTCCTCCCGGAGGCGGGTCTGCTTCACAGGCGCTCTGTCCTCTGGGACCCCGCGGGGGGTAGGGGGGGCTACAGGCACCGTGATCTGCGCCGCCAGCTCCAGGGAATGGCCCCGGTCCTCGCGGAGCCACTGAGGGGGGGGGCTCTCAGGCCACAGAGGGCCCACGTGGGCAGCGGGAGCCCCCAGCCGGCTCCGAGAGGAGCGAGTTGTGCCCCAGCAAGGGCTTCTGGTCCTGCGGGGCCTTCCCAGGATGCAGGTTGGAGGGGCCCGGCGGGTGGGGTTTCTGGTACCGGCTTCTGCTCTGCAGAACCCGAGCTGGAAACACAGAACTCGGGCCGGGGCGTTCCACGCAGCCTCCGTGCTGTTCGTATCACCCCCGACCCTCAGGTCTCCTCGTGGGTGACACGGAGACGCCGAGGCGCTCTCGGTCCCGAGGACCCACCTCCCCGTTCGTCGACGGTGCTGTTTCCAGGGGCCCCGGGTGGGGTCCCAGGAGCTCCTCGTCCATCACAAGCTGGGTGACCCCCAGCAGGTCTCCCCCTTTCTGAGCCTTGGTTTTGCCTCTCTGGGTCCCCGGCGAAAGCATCACGCTGGGTGTCCCCTGGCCCGGGACGGACGGCCGCACCCCAGAGTGCCTTTCTTGTGTCGGGGGGGGCCCCTTTGCCAAGAGGAGGAGGGGAGGGTTTGTCCAGACGGGAGACTCCAGGCGTCCACACGAAATGTTGGCGTGGGGGCGCGGCGAGCAGACAGGTCTCTTCCAGGCTGTGTGTCACCCCAGAGCCGCCTGGGGGTAGCCTGGGAGGGCGTCTGCCCTGCAGAGAGGGGGGGGGGGGCTCAGGTCAAGAGCCCCATTTTCTCAAGGGTCACCGGGGAGTGGGGGCGGCCCCGTGCCCACCCTGCCGAGTGGCACGGGACCAGGTATCTTGGCCCAGCGTGGTCAAGGCTGGGAGGGGGGACGCCCAGGCGGCCGTGTGCACAGAGGAGCTCCTGACCCAGCCCGTGGTAATCTGAGAAGGCTCCCCAGGGGAGGTGCTGGCCTAGGGGAGCGTGTCCGGGCTCATCAACGGCTAGCTGGATGCCTCCTGCAGCCCACTTCCGCCCCTCCTTCCAGGGGCTCCCGAGGGAGGATTTCCCCAGAAGTAAGATTCCTGCCCCGGCCACAGTGACTTTCCTCCGTGACGCTGGCTGGGGACACATATGGCCCCAGTCACCGTTCCCGAGGCTTGGAGGAGGGGCGGCCGAGGCCGTCAGAGCCAGGGAGGGGCCGGCCCAGCCCCCGGCTCAGCAAGGAGCAAAACATCTGAATCCGGCCCAGGGCCTGGAGGCGATAGGAGCGTAAGACGCGCGCCTGAGGACAGAAAGACCCCGGGTTCGAACCCGGGTGGTGTCGTCTGGGCCGTGTGACCTCACGGAAGCTTCTTAACCCTGAATCTGCACGAGGTGACGAACAGTCACGGCTTCGTGGGGCTGCACACGGCGGCCAGTTTTCAAGAGATGGCCCCTAAAGTCACACACGGTCACATCAGGGGGAGCAGAGCTTTGAACAAGGGAGGCGAGGCCGCTCGGGCCACTGGGATGGGCACCCCTTGTTCAAAGCCTCGCCTGAGCCGTGGGTGGGAGAAGCCGGGGCCTGTGGGCACCAAGACTGGGCTCCCGAGCCCTCCTTGAGCTGCTTCAGGCTTCCAGGCATCCAGAATTTTCCAGGCGAACCCACGTGGGCCTCTGCTGTTGCCTTTGATCTCGGAGGCTTAGGGACCCAGGATTGCTGTACGTAGCTCGAGGCGGCCTCTTGTCTGCTCCTCCTCGGACCCCAGCCTTTTGCTTCCCTAATATTTTCCTTTTATCAGCTCACCTTTTTATCCAAATCTTGCGTTTTTTTAGAATATACATGTTTTGGGGGAGAGTACAAGCAGGGGAGGGGCAGAGAGAGGGGGACAGAGGATCTGAAGGGGGTTCTGTGCGGACGGCACAGAGCCTGACACGGGGCTCGAACTCACGAACGGTGAGATCGTGACCTGAGCCAAAGTCGGATGCCCAACCGACCGAGCCACCCAGGGGCCCCTCAAAATCTTGTTTCTTAAGAAATCCTTTCTGGGGCGCCTGGGTGGCTCGGTCAGTGAAACGTCCAACTCTTGGTTTCCGTTCAAGTCCTGATCTCACAGTTCATGAGTTCGAGCCCCACATCAGGCTCGGGAGTCTCTGTCCTTCTCTCTGCCCCTCCCGTGTGTATGCACTCTCTCTCTTTCTCTCTCTCTCAGAATAAATAAGTAAACTTAAAAAATCATTTCTATTTGGGGTGTCTGGGTGGCTCAGTGGGTTAAGCATCCAACTTCGGCTCAGGTCATGATCTCACAGTTCGTGGGTTCGAGCCCCACGTCGGGCTCTGTGCAGACAGCTCAGGGCCTGGAACCTGCTTCGGATTCTGTGTCTCCCTCTCTGTCCCTCCCCCACTCATGCCCCGTCCCCCGTTTAAATAGTTGTAAATCTCAAAAAGGTAGCAGGTCGGAAGGGCTTCTCCCACTGTGTCCAGCCGCCTGGTTTCTCTCCTGGGGCGGCCCTCATCTCCACACACGCGCGTGCTCCCTTTCCCCCCGCCCCATTTCTCTTTGGCCCTTTTTATGTTTCTTTTCACGCAAACGGGAACATCCGCTGTCCTTTTTCCCACGCGACAACATCTGTCCCTTGCTGTTCCTTCCCTAGTAGTGAGAGACGCACCCTGGTCCCAGGATACGTTCAGCCGGTCCCCTTTTGCTGGATACGGACGTTGTTTCCCGAGGGACCTTGCCAGCCCGTCCAGCCCCGGAAGCTGTTGGGAAAAGTCTCGGGCGTAACTGAATTCGTTGAACGAGATACATTGTAGCATCACTAGGAGAGGAAATCCATTGTCCCTTTGGGCCACTTGGAGGTTACTGTGAAAAGTCAGTAAGAAAGAAAGTAATGGTGATGTACCTCCACGGACACTGTCACGTGTCCAAGGGGCGGAGCTGAGGCTGTGGGCGGGGTTAAAGACGCAGCAGGGCCCCCCCCCCCCCCCCCCCCCCCCCCGCCTGAGACCTTCTGGAGAGACTGAGTCCGTCAGATCAGTTGTGAGCCAGCCCGTTTCCCGACTCGGCTCGGCCGCCGGCTGGCCGTGCGTCGAAGCAAAGGCCTTGCTTCTCTGTGCCTGAAGTTTTATCGTGTGGGGACCGTGGCGGCCCCGGCACTCAGCGCTGTCCGAGGGTGAAATGTTGCGGAGCTAGCCCCCTGCATACACTAGGCGCCCAGTAAGTGGTCAGCATCTTGGGCCTCAGGAAACCAGACCGCCCTTTCTGAACTTCTGCTCCCAGCGCTGACCCACCTCTTGTTGGGACGGACGCCTCCCAGGGATTGAGAGGCTGGAGCCCCGGGTTGAAGATGCGGGCTCTGACCTCACATCCCTTGGTCACCCGCTGCTACTCTGCTTGGTGCCACACTTTCCCCACCTGTCCCAGGAGGGATCAGACCAGTCACCTCCTTCCAAGTCTTTAGGGCCAAGGACCCTCCAGGGTTTGGCCGGGCGCCACTGGGGGCCTCCAGGTGCCAAGTCTGAGGACCCCAGAGTCTTGGGGGAGGGCTCCCCATCTGCCGTGTCTCGGGCACACGTGGGAGCGTGTGCGGCTGTGGTCTCGGGGGTGGGCGTGGGGAGGGCGTTCGGACTCAGCGTTTCTCTGCCTTCCTCCTTTCCCTCCCCTTCCCCGGGGCCCACGTGGTACTTTGTGGCTGGGTCGGGGATAGAGGGCACGTCTGCGTGGCCCCGTGGGGTCCTGGCCTCCTGCCTGGGCCCGCCACACCCCTCCTCTTCCTGCTCTATCTCCAGAGCCCCCCAGGTTCATCAAAGAACCCAAGGACCAGATCGGCGTGTCGGGGGGCGTGGCCTCCTTCGTGTGTCAGGCCACGGGCGACCCCAAGCCACGGGTGACCTGGAACAAGAAAGGCAAGAAGGTCAATTCACAACGCTTTGAGGTGAGTCTGGGGTGAGGGGAGACAGTCGGGCGGCAGAGCCCCCTCCGCACGCGGGGCGGCCGTAGCTCGGCCACAGACGTCGCAGAAATGTCTCCCAGGGGTCACACGGGCCGCCACCCTCCGTGGCCAGAGCAGCTGTCCCCCCTCCCCGGCCGTGTGTCCCCGCCTGCGGCTCAGGGGTCCTCCCGGCCCCGCGGGCTGTGTGCTGTGTGGCCTCAGGCAAGGCCCCGCCCTCTCTGTCTCGTCTCACGCACAGAATCAGCCGCACTTGTACAAGCGGCACGATTCACGCACCTGTCACACGGACTCCCCTGTGCCGCTCACGCACCCACATGCCCGCACGCCCTCCTGCACGTCCCCGGGCCCAGTCTCTGCCCGTGGCGCATTTGTGCACAGGGTGCCCGTGGAGGACGCAGGCCCAGCCCCCGTCCCGGTCGCCGGCCTCACCTTTCTCCCCTCGCCCGCGGCAGACGATCGAGTTTGACCAGAGTGCGGGGGCCGTGCTGAGGATCCAGCCGCTGCGGACGCCCCGGGATGAGAACGTGTACGAGTGCGTGGCACAGAACTCGGTCGGGGAGGTCACGGTCCACGCGAAGCTCACTGTCCTCCGAGGTACTGGGCTCCCAGGGCGGGGGGGAGGGACAAACCTGAGAGGAAGCATCGAAAGTCTTGCTTTGGATTTGTCTCTTTGGGGCACCGTGATGTCCCTTCCCCAGCCTGTCACACCACCGGGGTCCAGAGCCTGGAGGGAGGGATTTACTGAGCCTTTGCAGGAGAGCCGCGTTAAGGGACTAGCGCTGTCACCGTTCGTCATCTCGATCTTGCCCCTCTGATTACAAGAGCCTGGTCCACCTCGAACTGGTTCACGTCGCAAAGGGAATTCGTCGATCCGTGTCATTAAAATGGCCACGCTGTGGCCGGCTTCAGGTTCAGCTAGATCCAGGAGCTCGTACGGTGTTCTTAGCCCTCACCCTCCCTCTGCCTCTGGGTTTGTCTTCTTCCATATTGACTGTATCCTCGGGAATCCCCCCCATCCGCTCCAGGCTCCGGGGCCACCACCCCAAAGAGAGGACGGGGTGGCCCAGGATGACTGCTCACTGGCCCAGCTTGGGTCGGATGACCGTCCCCGAGGAGCAGATAGCCTGCTTGGCAGAGTTCTCCCTGGAGTCCGGGGTGTGTCTGCCCACACAGGCAGGGTCAGTAAGGGGCGGTTCCCCCAAAGGAATGGACGGGCACAAACAGGTACCCCCCCCCTTCCCATACATTCACACAGATCCTTCGGGAACCCTGCTTTGCTGGGCTGTTTTCTTTTTTTTTTTTTTTTTTTTTTTAATTTTTTTTTTTCAACGTTTATTTATTTTTGGGACAGAGAGAGACAGAGCATGAACGGGGGAGGGGCAGAGAGAGAGGGAGACACAGAATCCGAAACAGGCTCCAGGCTCTGAGCCGTCAGCCCAGAGCCCGACGCGGGGCTCGAACCCACGGACCGCGAGATCGTGACCTGGCTGAAGTCGGACGCTTAACCGACTGCGCCACCCAGGCGCCCCTGCTGGGCTGTTTTCTAAGCCTCGTTTGGGGGGGGCTGAGGGCACCAGAAAATCTCTGTCTCCTTACAAAAAGCCTCCTCCTTCAGACAGCCTCGCCACAGATCCCCCCACCCCCCACCCCAGCCTCTCTCTTCTGCCCGCTCTGTTGCAAGGTGGTTTTAGCCTCTAGCGCTGTGTGGCCCCGGGCAAGTTAATAAACCCCTCT
The DNA here is from genome assembly GCF_007474595.2 of Lynx canadensis. Classification (NCBI taxonomy): domain Eukaryota; kingdom Metazoa; phylum Chordata; class Mammalia; order Carnivora; family Felidae; genus Lynx; species Lynx canadensis. Next base: position 3,642,724 of record NC_044304.2, on the reverse strand, counting down.
GAGCTGCACTTCCTCACCCCCCAAGTAGGGAAATGACGCTGGCCACAAGGGGTAGCTACGTGAACCAGGAAGGAGCGCTTGGCTGACCAGTTACCGGGCATCCTTCTTCTCACTCTGGTGCTCAGCAGGCGGCTGCCACCAGCCCCTCTGTGCCCCTCGGGTGGGTGGGTCCTGCCTGTCGCCTACAGGGACACCCTGGCCCTCTCCTAGCTTTAAGCGTGAGCCCCAGGCAGCCCTTTGGTGGGAGGTGGCTACCCGGGGTGGCATTCTCTGGCATCACCCAGGGCAGCGGACCCCGGGGGTCAGGGCCACTTTGCGTCAGACCCTGGGGGTCATCTGCACGGAGCCCCTCCCTCAGAAGGCTCTGCCCCCACCGTCTGTTTAACAGGACGCCCCGTACTTTCTTTCGCGTGGGTCCCGAGACCCTGCAGGGGGAGGCCTGGTGGGGGGGGTGGAGGGGGGCGGGGAGTCTGCCCGGCCCGCCCCGCCTCGCCTCTGCCCAATAGATATTCTTGCCCTGACCTTTCCCGGGCACAGACGGAACAGCCTGCCTCCCGCTGTCCCGTGCCAGCCTCCATTGTAAGCGCTCGGAGAGTTAAAAGGACACGCTGTGAATCTATTAACCGCCCAGTCGCTGGGAGTCTGGGAAAGACCCGTCTGCTCTCCCCGCCCCCCATCGAGGCCTCCTTGGCTGCGCTCCGCTCTCCGGCCGCCCGGAGGACGCGGGGCCCGGGCCGGGTGCCCAGCCCCGGGGCCTCTGACCCAGGAGCGCCCGTCCTCCGGGCGTCCCCCACCCGGGCCCCGAGCCGCAGGGTCCCCCGGCTGAGCGGGGAAGGTCTGGGCTCTTGGGCCCGGCTCTCCCCGCCTCCCTCCCCCCACCATCTGATTGTGGACCCCGCTCACGCCTCCCGTGCTGTTGTTTTAATTAAACTCCGAGGAATCGGGCGCAATGTGGTACGCGACGAACATTTTTGTTTAATTAGGAGCTCCTGGTGCCGTCAGACGGCCCAGCCTCCCCCGGCGCCCGCTCGCCTGCCCCCCACCCTGCTGGCTGCCGCCCACACGCACTCACGGGGACCCCCGAGGGCTGCACGCTCGCGGGAAGGGCTCACGTGTGAGCACGCGTGGGGTGTGGATGCTTCCCGGGTGGGCGCACGCCGGCTTTGAGCTCCAGGAATTGAGGCCCGGTGGTCTGGGCCTAAACTTCCCGTGACGCCACCGGGAGGCAGTCAGAACCACCTTTGGGGTTCAGGCCTCAGGCCCAGGAAGAGCAACCCGGGCCTGACCCACCTTGGACAGGGTCCAGCCACCTTCTCAGACTCGAACGGGTCCAGTCTGGGGGGCTGGGACTTCTGCAGCCGGCCCCTCCCAGTTTTCTCGGGGCTTAGCCGGGCCCCAGCCTTGCTGCGTCCTGGCCGTAGGACCCGGGGCGGGTATGTTTCTGGCCGAGCCTCAGTTTCCCCCGCTGTGAAATAGCTCCCATCTCTGAGGAGGGCACAGGAAAATACCTGCACGGCGCCTGGTTACGCAGTGGACGGGACTTGGGACTGGGGCCGTCGGGCCTCCACGCGCGGCTGGACGCGGGCCACCGCTTTCCTTTCCCCCTGGAGAAACGGGACAGTGCTACGCCTGCCTGCCTCTCCCTGGCCCCATCTTGGCTTTCTGTCCCCTGACCGTATGCGCGGGGCTCAGACCTCTCCCCCACGGGGGCGTTTTTCCAACCTGTTCCCCAGCCCCCCAGTCCCGTCCCCCAGAGCACTCACCAGGCCTCTGCTCCTTCTGGGCATTCGTAAGCAAATGCGTGCACATCGTTTCTCTTTCACAAATAGCAGCGACATCCAGGTGGCAGGAAGCGTTCTCTGTAAAACGCCAGAGAGCAAATATCGTTGACTCTGCAGGCCAGACGCTCTCTGTCGCGACGTCTCAGCTCCGCTGCCCCAGCTGGAAAGCCACCGTAGGTGATGGGGACGCAGATGGGCGTGGCCGTGTGCCAATAAAACTTTATTCACAAAAAAACGAGCAAGGGGCCGGATTTGGCCCCCGGGGGCTGTAGTTTTTGATCCTTGGCCTGTACGTCTTTCCCGTTGATCCCTGCGCTCTGAGCAACGCGTCTGAGGCTCCGTAAGGTGACGTCTGCGTATTTCAGCATCGCGTCCCGCGGGGGGCCCAGCCTGTACGGAATGAGTTGACGGATGTTTAGGTTGTCTCCGGCCTTTTGCCGTTGCGAGTAGCTGCATTCCATCTCCGGTGCACGTGCCCCGTGGAAACCGTAGATGCTGAGCTGAGGGTTGGGGGTCTCTGGCGGGTGGCACCAAAGCTCCCCTCCTAGTACGGGCCGTAGCGCCCCCTCTGGGCAGCTTAACGTATTCTCTCCCGGTCCTGGAGGTGGGAGGTCTGAGATCAGGACGGGGCCGCTTCCTCGTGGGGCTGCTCTCCGAGGCGTGCAGACGGCGTCTTCTCCCCGTGTCCCCACGGGGTCGTCCCTCTGCACACCTGTGTCATCACGTCTCCTTGTAAGGATACCATATTGGATTAGGACCCACCCCACTGGCCTCAGTCTAATTTAATCACCCCCGTAGAGACCTGATCTCCAAATAATCACATTCTGGGGTCCCGGGGGTTCGGGGTCCGACGTACAAATTGTGGGTGGCGGGAGGGCTCGTTTCGGCCACAACGGGGCTAATGGCTGTTTCGATTTGCACTGAGGAGCCTGGTCCCTGGGCCTGGGGAGTCCTGTGTCCGTTGTGGATGGCAGGCCAGACCGGAGCTGGAGGTGTTAGAGGTCAGAGCAAAAGGGGCCTGCCTAGAGCCCAGGTGCTGGAGAGGGAGAACCGAGGTGGGACAGCAGGTGGAGGCGGGGGGAGGTCCCCGAGCCACCTCCCTTCCGTGGCGGGACCCCAGCTCGATCAGGCCACAGAGTCCGCTCTGATTTTCAAGCTCGCAGACGAAGGCCGCCTGGCACTCAGCCGGCCCGCCTCATCGCCTCAGCCCACGGCCATGTGCCTGCTGGTCCCTGGACGTTGGGGGCTGAGGGTCTCCAGGGAGAGGGGCATTTTCTCCTGGTGTCCCTCCTGCCCCCTTTAGCGTGGAGAGAAACTAGACCTTGGCCAGGGAACGGGGACATTGACACCTGGAGGCGTGGTGACTTTCCTAGGCTAACGGCAGCTGGGACTGAGCCGTTCACTCATTGATTGGGCGCCTACTGTGTGCCAGGCCCTGCGCTGGGCAGTGGGGACACAGCGGTGACACAGATTCGTCACGATAAATAGAGTCGGTCACTAAGATATTCTGGAGTGAGGGAGGCTCAAAATGGGACAGCCGAGACCAGTGGGGCAGTGGGAGGCGAGGGTCCTGGGTCTCTCCGGAGGGTGGTGAGGACCACAGTGGACGTGTGGCAGGGGAGGGGTGGGGTTTGGTTGATGTTTTTACGTATTTTTAAATGTTTATTTATTTTTGAGAGAGAGGGGGACAGAGCGTGAGCAGGGGAGGGGCAGAGAGAGGGAGACACAGAACCCGAGGCAGGCTCCAGGCTCCGAGCTGTCAGCCCAGAGCCCGACGCGGGGCTCGAACCCACAACCGCGAGATCATGACCTGAGCTGAAACCAAGAGTCAGACACTTAACAAACTGAGTCACCCAGATGCCCGCCGTTTACGTTTTTAAAACTCCCTCTGGATGCTGTAAAGTACCCCCAGGGTCAGCGGTGCTGACATCGGGGCTGGATCATTCTGGGGGGGGGGGGCAGCAGGGGCATCATGCGGTGTCGAGAAACATCCCCGGTCCCCGCCCCAGCTGTGGCGATCAGAATATGCCCAGACGTCCCCAGACTCGCCCCGGGTGAGAAGCTCTGGTCTGGCCTGGTGCCCCCCCCCCCCCCCCCCCCCGCCGTCGTGTGGCACTGATTCACGTCGCACAGGAGGAAACGGGCCACAGGAGCTCCCCCGGCCAGGCAGGGGCCGGACCGAGATCCTGCCGGCGCCCGAGCCCGCCCTGGAGGGCTGGCCGTGCGGCAACTGGGCCCCCGCCCTGTTCTTCCCCTGTCCCCACCCCCAGAGGACCAGCTGCCCCCCGGTTTCCCCAACATCGACATGGGCCCCCAGCTGAAGGTGGTGGAACGGACGCGGACGGCTACGATGCTCTGTGCTGCTAGCGGCAACCCCGACCCCGAGATCACCTGGTTCAAGGACTTCTTGCCCGTGGACCCCAGCGCCAGCAACGGGCGCATAAAGCAGCTGCGGTCAGGTGAGCACAGGCGGCCGGGAGGACGCGGGAGCCACAGAGGGCAGTAGGGGGAGGGCAGCGTCTCCGGGGCCTGAGCCCTGGGGACTGACGGGAGACGGAAAGGCAGCGGTGTGGGGAGCCACGGGGAATGGTGAGGGTGGCCGTCTTCCGTGCCTAGCCACTGGGTACGTCCCGGGGCACGGACCGTCAAGATAATGGCGAGGCACGGGAGGCGGTAGGGGGAGAGCGCCTTCTCTGCCGAAGGCGTAGGCGTGTCCAGTGAGGATAGAACGGGGTCCGGCCGGGCCAGAGTAGAGAGGGGAGATGTCTAAGGCAAGGGCCAGTGAGCAGTTCCAGCGCTGAGGCCGTGAGCCTCTCCGGAGGACGTTGGAGGCCTCAGACAGGTAAGGCAGTGGGGAGCCACAGAGAGCTACAGGCAGAGAGCATCTCCAAGACTGAAGCAGTAAGGAGGGGACGAGACACAGACGGGCGGCCCAGCCTGTGTGTCCCCGCCCCGGCTGGGCCGGAGCCCAGGGCCTCGGCCACCTTGGGATGGCTGGTCCACGGTTGTGCCTCGGCGTGGCACCCGCGTGCCCCATCTGTGAGTCTGTCTGTCTCGGGGGGCGGGGGAGGGGGGGCCGTGTGTGTGTGTCCTGTCCCTCGTCCCCCTGCTTCGTGACGCGTCCACGTGTGCGTGTCTGGGCTCCCCGGCGCAGGCCTGACCGGCTTCTGCCCCCCGCCCCCACCCCCCCACCCCCCCACCCCGAGTGCGGGCCAACACTGAGCACAGGTCCCGCCAGCCGCGCGTGGGCTCGCCCGCGCCCTCCCAGAGCAAGGCTTGCCCCCTGCTTCTTGGCTGCTCGTGCACCCACGTTACCGCCCCTCCCGGGCACGCGCGCGCTGGGTGAGTCCCCGCCTGCACACGTCGAGGCCCCACCCCTAGGCCGCCTGCGTGCAGACGCGAGGTAGGGACGTGCCCGCGGGCGTGCGCTCGCGTGTGTTGCGGTCCACCGTGCTGACACTCGCTGGGGCACACCTCTTTGCTTTCTCTCCCCCTTTCCCCTGAGGAGCCCGCCCTGAGCCACCCTTGCCTGAAGGCCTCCTGGCTGTTCCTACCGCCCCCACTCGCTGCCCGGTGGCCTCCTCCTCCGAGGGGTCCATCTGTTGCTGGCACGTACTAGGTGCTCGGCGAACAGAAGCTGCTTTATTGATCGGAATCAATCTGATTATCAGTCCCCCCTCCCCTCCCGGGCCCGCCCCCACCCCCGCCCCCGGAGAGGATTCAGGCGTCCGCCGAGCGCCCATTAATGTTCCTGTTCTCTTTTCTTGTCCCTCTGTTGTAAACGTTCAGAAACCTTTGGTAAGTCCTATCTCTTCACCGCGTCAACGACTAACGCGCCCTCGTCGTCCCCACCCCTCCCCCGCCCCCTCTCCTCCCCCAGACTAACAGCCACTGTGACAGTAACTGTGACCCGCTCCACGTGGCATGTTTACTAACGACCCTCCCCCCCCTCCCGTCCATCTGTCCGTCCCCCACCGGCCGCCCAGCCCTCCGCAATCAGGCACCAGGGGGTTGCAGAGAGAGGAGCCCAAAAGGAAAAGAGGAAAAACAAAAAAAACCCACAAGGCCACAAGGGGCCGTTCAGACCCCAGATCGGAGGCTAAGGGGAAGATTAAGGGAATCCTAGGGTCAGGGGACTTTTGCACCGCACAGCCCCCCAGCCTTGACACGGCTGGAAAATGATAAAATGACAGAAGTTTTGGGAGCTGGGACACGGGCAGGGGACGGAGGAGGAGTTTTCTAGCCGGGCTGGCACCAGGCACTTCCTTTCCCAACATCCAGCCTGAATCCCCTGAACCAACCATGGGAGTGACTGATGTTGGCCCGGGAAAGTTCCTTCTCCTCTTCCTCAGGGGCAGAAGCAGAGCCACCTTTTCATACTTGCGAGGTCTGTCCTTTCCTTCCGATACAGCGGCCGTGGGCTGCTTGGCCGCCCCGGGAGGTCTCGCTGTTTGGCCTCTGGACCCCCATCAACCCGAGGCTGATTCCCATTTGCTCCCAGGTAGCGAGGAGAAAGGGGCCTCGTCGGGTTGAGGATCTTGTAAGAGATCATCCAGAGGCCTAGGAGGCTGGGGCGCTGGGTTCAAAGCACCCAGCCCACCCTCTGGGCTTCGGTTGGCCCGTCTGTCCATCCGCCCGTGTGCCCGTGCCACGTGGGAGGGGCCGGCGTTCTGTCCCGCGAGCCTCTCTGCCCCGGCCTGGGGTCCCCTTGTTCCTGGGGTTATCAGCTATCCACCAGCAGGAAGGCGGCTGGATCTCTCCCGGGAAGATTTGGCCCAGAATGTAACTCTAGCCCAGGACCGCCGTGTGTGTGTGTGTGTGTGTGTGTGTGTGTGTGTGTGTGTGTGTGTGTCCCGAGTCATGCCTGCCCCCGGCGCCCGGGTGAACAAGCCGATGGCCCTTTCCTCTTTTCCTTTTGGAAGTTGAGGAGGCCGTAGGGCCCTCCCTCTGCCCTCTGTCCCCTTTCGCTGCCCTTCCCTGTCCCCATTACTCAGCCTGTCTGAAATGCCTTCCCTTTGCTCTATTAACGCCCAGCCCTGGGGCACTAACCCCTCTCCCCCTGTCGCTAACAAGATTCCCAAGTCCCCCCTCGCTCCCTGTTCCTCTTGAGAAGGAAAGAAGGAAGGGAGGTCCGTGACCTCCCTGCCTGAGCCCAGAAGGAAGGCAGCCGGCGGGCCGAGGCCGGGCCGTAGACCTCCCTGGGCCGTAGGGACTCCAGCCCTAATACCAGTCTAGAGGGGTTTCTAGACTCAGGAGATTTCCACCTCCTACAGGAAGTCTTCCTGACTGACAAGCCCTCAGATCTAGCTCTGCTCCTAGGAGCCTGGCCTCCACTTCTTGGCAAGGCCTGCAGGGTCCAGAGGCTCAGGGCTGGCTCAGTCCCCCACGCCCCTGGGGGCAGAGTGGACAGGCCTGGCTTGTGGCCCCGCCTGGCCTCCCTGGGGCCCCCCGGCCCCCGAGGACCACCTTCTGAAATTCACCTGACTCTCTCTGCTTCCCTTACAGAAAGCACTCCGATCCGAGGTAAGAGGCTCTTTCCTTACCCCCTCCACCCACTCACGCGCTCTCTCGCTGCCCACCCAGCCCCTCAGGCTCCGCGGGGGGCTGCACCCAGGCCCCTCCCACGTATCTACCCCTCGCCGCCCCGCCCAGTGTCTGTCCAGTCTCTGTGTCTGTGTCGCTGTGTGTGGCTGAGTGTGGCCAACGGAGGCCCCTCCGGCCTCCTGGCTGCAGGGAAGGGCCTGTCTCCTCAGGAAGGGGCCGTGCCTCCCGTGTCCTCCCCCAGAGCTCTGGGGGCCAGTTTCTTATCGCTGCTCTGTACACAGACCTCGTCTGTCTTCAGCCTCAGTCTTCCCTTCTCTAAAACGAGCACGCAGAGGGGGCCTTCTGGCTCCACAGCTCCTTCTGAGCGGAGGGTCCAGCCCGAGGGAGCAGAGAGACCGTCAGGCTCAAAGGCTAAGCCCCCCACCCCACCCCCAAGTGCTGACTAGAACGGACTAGAATGGGCCTGGGTCGGAGCCCTAGGGAAGCGTCAGTGTCTGGTCCTCGCTTTGCCACGAAATGCTGTGTGACCTAGAGTAGGCTCCCTGCCCTCTCTGGGCCTGCACAGTAACCTTCCTGCCTGCCTCCCCAGAGGCTTGAGGTTGGGGGAAAATAGGAAGTGTGAAATGGGAGAAGATTCTGTGTCCACAGCCCCCAAAGAAACTGATCTGGGGTCCTGATTTGTGGGCACACATCATTTCCGTGAGACAACCGCGAACGCAGTTGGGCGGAGGGGTCTTCTGGGGGAGCTTGGACTGGATTGTTGGACTCTTGGTGCCAAGAACGCTGATGCCTGTGATTCAGACACACCCGGAGATAACTCTTTTCACCTTTCACTCATTCTCTCGTGGCCAAGAAGCATTTGGGTCCAGGCCTGTGATTCAGACACACGTAGAGATGTTCACTCAGTTTTGTTTAGTTATGAAAACGGAAACTTTGATCCAGGCCTTTGATTTCAAACATACTTGTGGAAACCTTTGCCTCGTTTTTATTTACTCCTAGGCGTTCAGGTATTTTACTGAGGTCTGCGATTTTAAACGTAAAGATGTTAGGGCAGCTTCATTTACTTGTGACAATGAGCATTTGTTCCAGACTTGGGTTTTCAGATATCCTTGGGGGAAACGTTAGCCTCATTCTCATTTACTCATGGGCACTGTAGTGTTTGATCGAGGCCCGGGCTTTCGTATGTTCCTGGGCAGTTGGCGTTCATTTTTATATATTGACGGGGAGCTAGGTGTTTGATCTGGGCCTGTGGTTTCAAACATAGGGGAAATCAGCCGCATTTTCGTACCCTCATAGGCATCAAGACCTTTAGTTTGGGCCTGTGATGTTCAATATGTTTGAGAATTGGCTGCTTCTTTAAACTTTTATTCACTCACAACCAACAGATTCTTTGATCCTGGCTGGTGGTTTTCGAACACACGTGTGGCGTTGCAGCCTCAGTTGGTGGGCATTAGGTTTTTCATTCAGACCTCTGATTTCAGACACTTGAAAAGTTTCCCGTTTTAGCCCACGCGTACGACGGCCGTGGCCCGGGGACCGTACATGCAAACACACTTGAGGAAGTTCGCTTCATTACCCATCAGCACCAGGGTCCTGAATCCAGGCCTGTGGTTCTGAGATTTATTTGGGGGAATCCAACCGCGGGGAAGATTCAAGCTCCTTTTTAATCAGTTTCAGGGACGGGAGGCTTTTGAGCGAGGCTTTTTGATTTCAAACATACTTGATGTGTGTCAGTCTCAACCTCCTTTCCCTTAGCTGATGCGAGAGGCAACCCAGTCCTAAGCGTCCAGTGCAGCCTTGTCTCTGTTTATGGGCGCCGCAGGCTTTGGGACCTGTCGTTTCAGACACACCGGAGGAACCCAGACCCATGTTCGTTTACTCATGGGCACTGCCTGAACCAGCAGAGCAAGCAGCAGCTTCCCGAATGTGCACGTATCCTGTGGCCGCCCCTTCGGCCCCAGGGTCTTTCTGACGACTGCTGTGGGTTGTGAACGCCAGCTCAGTCTCCCCCACCCTCTGCCTGGAGCGCCTCACGCCGCGCTTTTGCAAACACACCTCCGTGACCCGGACCTCCCCGGCGTCGTAGTTCGAGGCGGCGGTCGCTGCCCCGCGTCCGCCTGCTTTCACAGAAGGGGAGGTTTGCAGGAGAGCGCAGTGTGTTCAGGCTGGTGTTGGGCTAGGCTCGGGGTGGGGGGAGATGAGCCAGGTGAGGCCCCCCCCCTCCGCACCCCCACCCCCCCAGGGTTTCTAGGCTAACTCCTGTCTTTTGTCTGCCTCTCTGACCCAGACAGACCAAGAGACGGGCCGGACGGGGCTCTGGGACGGCCCGCCCAGCCCAGGCCCGGGCCTGCCCTGACTGGCCGGGCTTTCTCCCCTCTCCCCGCAGGGGCCCTGCAGATCGAGAGCAGTGAGGAGACGGACCAAGGCAAATACGAGTGCGTGGCCACCAACAGCGCTGGCGTGCGCTACTCCTCACCCGCCAACCTCTACGTGCGAGGTAGGGAACGCCGTATCCAGGTCGAAGGCAGGGACCCGTCCTGTCCTGTTCCCCTTCCCTCCTTGGGCTCACAGCCTCCGGGCTCCCCTGTTCCCTGCAGACCCGAGCAGGAGGGCCCCCGCCCCCACCGCCACCGCTGTACCCCCTGGTCACGGCAGGACCTCGGGTGAGGGGGGCATCCCTCTCTGGGCCTCAGTTTCCTTACCTGTCAGACGCGGGGGGTGGGGTGGGCAGCGAAACCCCCCCACCCCCGTGCCGGTGACGCACACCCCGTGGGCGGCAGGACCTGGTGGGGAGGCAGGAGGGACCGGGGCAGGGCCGGGGGGTCGGTCTCGGGCCCACGGGGCCAGGGGAGCCTGGAGGCCTCTGCCCCGCCCCGCCCGCCTGCCCGCCCACCCGAGTCGGCTTCTGTGGTGTATCGTGCCTGCCCTCTGCTGTGTGCTTGCTTTGCTTCTCCAGACTCCGTGGCCTCTCGTAGCCCCCCCCCTGCCCCCCCCGCCCCCCCCGCGCCCCCCCCCCCCCCCAGCGCCCTCCATCCGAGAGCCGGGGAGGGGTCTCTGAGGCCCCGCCCCCTCGCCGGTCCCTGCACCTGCGGCCGTCCCAGAGCCTGGTGCCCTTCGTCCCCTAGTTGCCCCGGGGAAGGACGCGTTTCTGCCTGAGCGAGGCCAGGGCCACGGCAGGCACGGCACGCCCCGCCCCCCCCAGCGCCCCGCCCCGCCCCCACCCAAGGAGGCCGCGGGGGGCGTCTGCGCGGACTTCCTCCTGGGCCCCTTGGGGTGCCCTCAGAGGCGCCGGGGTGGGGGGGGGGTGCTCCCCTTGTCCCCGGGGGCCTCTGTCGTCCGCCCCTCCTCTTATCCCCGCGCTGGTTCTCTTCCGTTCTTCCAGAAATTTTAATCCGCTTCCTCCTCCACCGTTTGCCGTCCTCCCTTTCCCGCCTCCCGGTGGCTGTTTCTGATCCGATCCGTGGTTTCTAGAAACAGCCGCTTCTGCCGGCAAACAGGGCCCCCCCCGTTCAAACCCCGGGGGCGGCCCCGATTGGCTCTGCAGGCGTGGCCGCGCCCACACCTCTCCGGGCCTCGGTTTCCCCCGATTGAGGCACCAAGCACCCGGCGTTCTCCAGCCGGGAGGCTGGGTGCTCCCCCCTCCCCTCCCCCCCCCCTTGGTCCCCATTGGGCACAGCCCCCCACTGGCCCCGAAGCAGCTCCTTGGTTATGCACCTGGGGGGTTGCGTCTTGTCCCCGAGGAGGAGGCCGCGCGGGGGGCGGGAGCGGGGGCCGTGGGCGCGAGGGTGGGCAGGGTGACCCACCGACCCACTCTGCCACGGCACCTCTGGTGAGTTGTATGGCGCGTCCACGACTCCAACTGACTGGTCTTCGTCTAACCTGCTTATTTCTCTGCAAACACCTGGGATGGGGGTTTGTAAGTCTGGCAGCGTTTAAGGACAGCGTGGACAACAGGCATGGGGCGGGGTGGGGGGGGGTGGGGGGGGCGGCCTCTAGAGAGGGTGCGACGAGGGAGGGGGACCCCCGCGTCCTCAGCCCCCTGGAGGTGGGGTCCCCAGCATGAGCCTCCGATCTTTTGGGGGTCCAGCCTCCCAATCTCTGCCTGGGTCTCAGACGCTCCCAAATTGAATTAAGAAAAAAAAAAAAAAAGGAAAAAAAGGAAAAGAGAATCGTGGAGGACAAATGTAGATCTTATATGTGGAGCAAAGGAAAAAAGGTCTCATTGCTGTTCGTTTTTATTTTTTAATTTTAATTTTTCTTTTTGGTTTAAAGAAAAAACAACAAACGTGCAGCTTTTAGCCTTGAGAAGTCCTCTTTTTACTCTCTGTATCTCCCCTATTTTTTCTCTCCTCCCCATGTCATTGTGTTCTGCATCAAACCCCCTTTACATCCCTCAGAGCTTCGAGAAGGTTGGTGTGTTTTTTTCTTTTTTACTTTCTTTACCCACATTTTTACATTCCGAACGTGACACGCACACACACGAAACGCACACAGACACGCACCCGCGCGCGCGCACACACAGACACGCACACGGACACACACAGACAAAACGAAAAAGACGGAATAACGAATCGTAAGCGCAAAGCGGACAAAACAAAACAAAACAAAACAAAAAAACCGCCAAGCGAGAGCAAAAACCCAGAAAGACACGAAAATCTCAGCCGCGCCCAGCCCGGCCTAGGGCCGGCCGCACACATGCGATGCTTGCATTGTGGTCGCCTCTATGCATCCGTTGGTAATGTTGTTGCTAAGTTTTTTGCACCCCTCGTCGTCATGGTAACTTGGGCCTGATGCATGCTGGGAGAATGTAAAAATTTCTCTGCATGCCACTCTTGTCGGTTTGGTGAATTCCCAGCGCCTTCTGTTGGAGTGTTTCTCGTCTCCCGTTCTGTTTTCTTTCTCCTTTGGTTTTCTTCGTATTTTCTTTCTTTCCTTTTATTTAAGTATTATTACTATGATTTGGGTTTTGTTTTGTTCTTGGGGGGGAAAAAACCGATCCGTTCGTTTTTTTTTTCCCCCTCCCATCCCCGTTCGCCCCGTCCCCTTCTTCCCCCGAAGCGTTTCGTCTTTGGTTCTGTCTCGTGTTTCCGTGCTATTTGGTTTCGGTTTCTTGGGCTGAGCTGTTCTGTGGTTGTTCCCCAAACGCATTGTGATTTAAAAGCCAGTGTTCCTGTCCCAGCTACCATCCAGGAGGGCGGGTCGGGGTCCCACAGCTGGGATGCTGGGGCAGAAAGTGACCGCCCGGGCTCAAGGGGCACAAGGGAGGTGGCATGATAGACAGATGCTGGGGGTGTGTGAGGAGAGCAGCCCAGCTTGCCTGCCCTCGCTGGACAGCCCCCTTTTACCCAGAGCTGGCGCCCTCAGCCCCACACCGCAGCCATGTTGGAAGGGGGCTTAAGCAGGCACGTTCCCGTCTTTCTGCCTCGGCGTGAGACCACCTCCCCGCTCTCCCAGACAACCCAGAAGGCAGGCCTTTGAAGCACAGCTAAATGGGCAGCCAGCATTTTGAGATCCACGTGGCGGCAGTCCAAATGTGAGGAGTGGCTACCTTAAACTGGAGCGTTCTCCCAAAGCGATGCGCGCTTGGCACGTAGGCAGCGCTCAGAATGGCAGCTGTGTGATGACGTTCCCATCCTGGCTGGGCACGAGTACAAAACTGCCTGTCAGCAAGTGTAGCGTGACCGACTTTGGAAGAAATACTTGGCCGCTTATCCTCCCCCGCCCCTTCAGTGCTATGCCTCCGCCTCCCAGGCGGTGTTGGCCGCTTCCTCCACACCTCCCCCCCCCCCCCCCCAGCTCTGGGCCCAGTCACAGACGTCTTGTCCAGCAACACAGCACGGTCACTTTCTGAGTACCTGAGCATCAGAACTGTGGAATTCTGGAGAACCCCAGGGGAACTTTGGACATAGCCTCTCCCCCTCCCCCTCTGCCTCCCCTGCTCTCCCACTGCCTGCATCTCCCTCTCTCTCTTTCTCTCTCTCTCTTTCTCTCTCTCTCTGTCTCTGCCTCCCCCAGTCTCTCTCACTCCTGCAAACCTGCAGAGATGCACACTCCTGTCTGCTCCCTCCCTAAAGAAAGGCAAGCCCTTGAGAACACTACCCCAGCCCCAAATAAAAACTCGATTTAGATTTCTAGCCCCTGCCCCCCCACCCCCAGCTGCCTACCCAACAACATAAGTGGAGGTTGAGAGAAGAGGCCAGCCTGTTGGGGTCACCGGTTTTTCCCCTCTTGTCCCTCCCCTTCCTTCCCTAAACTCTCACTTACTGTGAAGTCCATGGCCAAGTTGGCCAGAGGACCTCAGATGCAGTGAGAGGAGATTCGTTTCTCCTGTCTCCTTTTTAACCCAGTGCGAGAGCTACCCGGCCGACCCTCAGAGGAGCGGGTCTCCCAGCGCCTCCACCAAAGCTGGGTCCCAGTGAATTCAAACCGAGGGGCGGCAGAGGGTCTTGGGCTCCGGCCAACCTGGATTCAAAGCCTGCCTCTGCCCCTCCCTGACTGTGTAACCTCGGGCCAGTCACCTGATCGCTTGGGGTCCCATTGATCTGAACCAGAAGGATCCTTCCTGCACCGGCTCGCACGGTAGTTGGCAGAAGAGTCCGTTGAGCTAATTAAATGCTCGAGTACGATCTGAGCAAGTCCCTTTCCTTCCTTGGGGACCCCACTTGCCCCACCAGGTACTTACTTCACAGATCCGCTGTTTGGGTAAGACGGCCGTGGTAAACCGCTTTGAAACGACTTGTAGGGCAGAAGTCAGTTCATGTGCTCAGATGTCATTTTTCACTGGTGCTTTTCCTTTTACATTGTTGCCAGTGCAGAGCTAGCTGCAAGGATTCTCTCCCCCCAGGCCTAACTCCCATTCATAGTTAGCCCGCTTCTGCTGACCCTCGGTGGTTCTGGGGGCGGGATGTTCAGACCACGTCCTTCTCCTCTTGAAATGGATCTCTGAAATACAAAGGCCCAAATCCAAACCAAGCCCCCGTCTTTTCTTTTTTTAATACAGCCAGCGTGCCCCTTCCAGAACCCCCCTAGGGAGAGCTGCAGCTTAGGTTTTTGACAAGGCGGCGAGGTGATCAGATGACATTCTCTCTGGCTGTGAATTTTCTTGCTTGTCTCTTTAACATCAGGCTTCAAGGGATCGCTCAGTGGCTAAAGGTGGTGTCTTTAGCACTTGGTTCGTCGAACCCACGGTGCACGGGACCCAGTTAAATGGTGTGCCACCCTCCTGGTGTTGTGAGAGTTTGCGGGGAGAGCCCTCTTGGGGAAGGTCGGCTCACCTTCCGGGCACTCAGGATATCTTTAGGGTTTGGGAGGAAGTCAGATGGGGCTGGGATAATTTAATGACAGGTCTCGAATGCTGAGCTGAGAAACTAGGACTCGATGCCCAGTGCCCGTGGGGGGTCTGGATTGCCCCGATTTCTCCTGTTCTTCAGAACTCTGTGACCCGTCCCCAGGCCTTTGCAGATCAAACCATAGCATGGGATTTTATGGGACAGGTTGTTCTTCAGGTTAAATTTCTGGCACCCAAGCCGTGTCATTGGTGGATATGACGCCTAGGTGTTGTCCTTACCTCCTGGATCTCCCCCCCCCCGGCCCCCCTGAAACAGGAGTAGATACAGATACTGGGTCTGGAAGCCCCCTGAAATCCCCGTATCTCCAGAAAGATTCCCGTTGGGGCGTGTTGTTGAGTTTCCTGGTCCCTGCTGATCACGCCTGGCCGTGCCTCCCCCTACCCTGCCCCCGAGGCCCCTGACCTGACCCCGACAGGACCAGCCCTTCTCATCCCACCCTCATCCCCAGGGGAGAGGAGGCGCCAGGGTGGGGAGGCAGGCTTCCTCTGTTTGGGCTTGGCGGGCGGCAGGGAGGGGGCGTTCCGCAGGAACACTGAGCTCTCGAACCTCTCGCCTGCTGCCTGCCTCACACCCTTTGCATCGCTGTTTCCTCTGTTTTGGCGGTTGGGGGGCGGGGGGGGGGGGAGTGAGGGGAATATTAGATTACACCTTGTCGTCTGGAAAGCCCTGCGTCTCTGGCGGTCGCAGCGAGGGGTGGCAAGGAAGTCATTCAATTGGCAAGATGTCAACCCATTTTCTGCTAGAACCAAACAAAAAAATTAAAAAAAAAAAAAAAAAAAAAGTGGGGACAGAGAGAGAGAGAGAAGGGCACCAAAAAAAGGAAAATCAATGTCTGCAGTACAGCAAAACATCCAGCTAAAAATGCTTAACAACTTGCCGAGGCCGCTGGTCAGCCCGTGGGCCGGGGTCCAGCCAGGTCCCTCCGGGCCTTGCACGCTATCTCGATGGCGGAGGGAGCTGGTGGTGGGAGGGAGGAGGCAGGACTGTGCAAAGGGGGCAGGAGCAGAAAGACGCCCAAGGCAGGCCACGGGGCAGCACCCCCGCTCCCCGGGCCACAGGCTGGGGCTCCACGGAGAGGCTGAGAAACGGCTTTGGACTCGATGAGACTCGGACCCCCCTCCCTTCCCCGGACAGGTGTAATCTAAGCTTCAGTAAACCCGTGGAGGCTGCAAAACTTCTTGGCATCTCTCCCCCCACCCTCCCCACCCGCGCCCTCATTTTGGAGTCTGGAGGAGTAACCCGGTGGCTTCTCTGACCCCAAAATGCCAGGCAGAGCTCTCCCCCCCCCACCCCCCCACCCCCCCTTGGAGCTGCGGCTTGCCGAATCGTTGAGATGTCTGACACTGTTGAGTTCCCTACCTAGTGCTGCAACCAGATCACCTCACTTTTGAGTTTTCCCTCACCCCTCCCCACCCTTTCTCCCCTGAACCCCCCCCACCCCCTTTTGGTTTTTGAGTTTCTGCCTCTTCCTGCCTGGGGGAGGGGTCGTCTCCCGGTTGCTTTGACGGTTTTTGAGTTGTTTTTCCATGTGAATCGGGGTTTGAAGCGCCCCCCCCCCCCCCCAACCCGCCACCCCCCCACCGCCCACCCTCCTGACCCCCTCACCCATGCGGGTCCCCCCCGCTGGGACCCCCGGCTACTCGGTGACGAGAAGAGCTGGAAACGAGAGCCAGCTGGAGCATGCCGAGGACCAAGGCTGGTGTGGTCCCCTTATAACCTGCCTGGACCCTCCATTCAGGTCGGTAATTGGGGGCGGGGGCCCCGCGGGGCCACTCCGTCCTGTGGGCTCTGCACCCACGTTACTTTCTAACCCGCACCTCAAGCTTGCAGCCGGGGGTGGAAAGATGTCGTGGGTGGGTGTCCGCACCAAACTGGGCAGAACACAGTGTCAGCCACCCCGCCCTGGCTGGCTGGGACCCCCCCCCCCCGGGGGGTTCTGAGCCACCTAGTGCCGGTGGGCATGATCCTCCCCAAACTCGTGGCAAACCAGCCCTCTTCCTCCACAGCACACCCTTAGAAGCAGATGAGGTAGATGAGAAAGCACGTGGGCAAAGGTTCTCAGCCGTCAGCCTTCATAGCATCTTGGCAGATCCATTTAACTGATGGCTGCTGGCCATGTTCGGGATCGTGAGCACTGACACGGCTACTGCTGACCAGTGCCCTTCCGCACGGACTGACTTATCACGAACGACGCGTACAGCAGGTCTTTTACATATTGGAGATAGCATGCTTTGTCCGTGCTTTTGAAACAAGTCAGAGGTACCTTCCAAGGCTCCCCACGGGGAGATATTTTAAGATAAGTTCAGATGTGTATGGGGTCTTTGGGGCAAGATATTGAGCCTTACACGGGGATAAATTTGGCTCATATTTAACCTTTAAATCATAAAGCTGGCTCTTCCTCCCTTTGACGTTCTCATAATCCCTTTCAACATGGGCGTCTTACTAATGGCTTCTGGATGTTTATTATGATGGCTGCTGGGTAGCATTCAGCTGGTGGCCACTGGTTACTATTCACGTGATTGGAATATATAGGTGATGAGGTACTTTTGCCCTCTTTGCTGCCCCCCGGAAGGTAAAGACATGAGTTGAAAGAGCCAGGTGCCAAGAAGAGACACCTACCTGGCTGCAAGTCTCACCACTTAGCCATGGTGAGACAAGACCCGCTTTACCTGAGAGGCAGGGTCCAGGCATACCTGGCTTGGAGCTCTGGTCCCACCAGTTCCTTTGCGCCCTCCAGCTAGCCCTGTCACTTCTCTGAGCCTCCAGTCCCTCGTCTCATCTGCCACACAAAGTTGGAAGGGATAAAACGAGATGGGCATTCGATAGAAATTCTGTTTCCTCTTTAACTAATCCATCCCAAACCCTGTTGAGGTGGAGAATCTAGTTGACCTCCCTGCCCCACCCCCCACCCTGGAAGGCCGGAAGGGATCTTCACAGGCCCCTCGCCCAGGCTGAGTACCTTCTGTGTGCTGGGGTACGTCAGTCAACTTCATGGCCTTCTCAGCGTGTCCCCAGTTGCACCCATTTCATGGGTGGAGAAACCGAGGCTCTGGGAGGATGAGGGGCCTTCCCAAGACCACAGGGCTTTTTCACCCACGTCACCGTCTCTCACCTCTGCCCGGAGAGGTTTTCTGGGAGGTTCTGAGGTCGTGAGGGATTGCCTTGCTGTGTGGTCAGCGAGTCTGTGATCAGGGCTGTTCGTTGAGCCCTGACCAGGGCCAGGGTGTCCCCGAGAAGTGGGGCTGGGTTGGTTTGCCCCGAAGGTTCTTTCTCTGCGAGGATCTCACCTCCGTGGCCACCTCGAACCCTCAGCCGGGGCTCCTGGGTGCTGGGCGGGCAGGCCAGACCCTGTGTTCTGCTGGGGGTGGGGGGGCACCTCCCTGGGAAAGCCACAGCCCTCCTCCCTTTCAGACCCCGATTTTCAGCCCCACACTCATTCCATGTGTTTTTGTTTTGTTCTTTTTTTTTTTCTTTTTTCCTTCTTGCTTTCGGGGGTTGTGTTTCCGAGGGGATTTTTTTGTTGTTGTTCGGTTGGGGTTTTTTTTGTTTGTTTTTTTTGAGGGTTTTTTTTTTTTTTTTTCCTTTTTTTCCGCTTTGTTCTTTCATTTGTTTCTCCTGGTTTTGCTTTGGACGTCGATGCCGTTTTCTGTCCTTGATTAATTAGCTCCCCACACTCATCCCCCATCATGTTCTGTTTCCATGACAACGCAGCGTCGGGCATCCCGCTCGTGCCTCGCTGTGGATGCCGGCGGCTGGCCTGGACCGCGTCCGCTGGCTGGCCAGACCCCGTTCTCCCCTGACTCCCCCCCCCCCCCCCCCCCCCAGCCCTGCCAGAAAGCCACCCCCCCATCTCAGCGCCCCGCCCCTCACCCCCAGTCCGTCTGCATGGCCCCTCTGTCTCCCCCCACCCGTCCCCCCCACTCCCCCCCCCCCCAGCGATACCTTCTACGGCCTCCATCCTGTCTCCCACGTGACACTGGACTTTTCGTGGGGCTTCCTTTTCCGAAGGGCTGCCGCTGCTTTGCTCTGCCTCCCACCCCCACGGAGCTCCCGCCTCCTCTTTGCCTCCATCCGGATTCAGGGAGCAAGGGTTGGGACTTCCAGCTCGGAACCCCGGGCTGGAAGAGCGGGAACCGCTTCCCCCCGGAGCCCCCTCCTCTGTTAGGGCAAGTCAGGCCCCTGCCAGCCACCCCCCTGCCGCCGGCAGGTGACATCAGGCGGGGCAGGGTGCCAGACGTCACTTCGTGGCCCCGCGTGGCCTTGTCGAGCCTCCAGTCTGTCATCTCTCTAGTGCGAGACAAGACCCCTTGACCCACCCGAAGCTGGGGACCCACCCGCGTGGCTTGAGGTCCCGAGATTCTTAGCCAGGGACGGCCTCTTCCTGGCTCGAACGATCTGCTGGGGTCAGCCCAAGTCCTTCGGGCTGCAGTTAGTGACACGGCTCCTGGGGAGCAGCCACGCCTTTCTGGAAGTTCAGGCGTCCCGTTAGCATCCGCGCCCTGCCCCCGCCCCCACCCCGAAACCCGTCCAACTTCCGAAAACGGAGCCCCCGAAATGCTTCCTGCCGCCTTCACCGTCCGCGAGGTTGGGACAGAAGGCTGCACCCGCCTCCCCGCTGAGAAAACGCGCAGGAACATGTCCCTGTTTTCTCAACGTTCAAGCTCATTCCCTCGTTTTATTATTATTATTATTATTATTATTATTATTATTAATATCCTATTCTGCCAGGGCTCTGATGTGACAATGTGACATGTCACATTGGGTCACATCCGCTAGAATTAATATGCAGATTGCAGTGGGCCCCCTCCTCCCTCCTCCTCTGTCTCCGCCCCCCTCTCTCTGGGCCTCTCTTCCTGTTCTGTCTCTCCCGTGGCTCCTGTCTCTTGTCTCTGGCACCCACGAATGTGCACCGAAGGCCCCCGAAACCAGGCTTCTTCCTTGCATCACCTCTCTGTCCCTCCTTCTGCCTCTCTCTTTCTCTCCCTCTCTCCCTCTCTCTCTCTCTCTCTCTCTTCCTCTCTCTCTCTGTCCTTCTCTCAACCAACCTATTTTGCATGCTGTTTGTGATTCTGAGAGCTGCATCTATCAATGGAAACTTGTCAGATCCGACAGAAGCTTTTAGAAGGGTTTCTATACCCCAAAACCACAAAAATTTCATTAGAGTTTCTCATCTTTTCCTTGAGGGCCCCCCCCCGGGAAGTGGGCAGGGCCCCCGAGTCACCGGAGGGGACGAGGGTGGGGGGCCGAGGTCCCGGCCCCCTCTGCCTTCCAGCACCGCTGGTTTCCGTGACCTCCCTGCTCCCCGACGTCCTCAGAGCCCCCGCCACCTGCCCCCAGAATCTTCCGAAGCTCCCCGCTTGGGAGAGCGGGTGGAGGGGCTGCTCCCCGAAGCCACGTCTGTCAGCAAAGATGAGAAACAGCTGATAAATTTTTGTGTTCGTAACTGTGCTGTGACCAGCCACTCTGGTCTCTGAAACCCTGTTGCTATGGAATAATGCTTTGTGTCTCTTTTATTATATATCGATATATCTCTCTATATATTGTTTGTGGAGTACCTTCCTTTGAAGTTTTTGGTTTCTTTGTGTTGGAATTTGCTTTTTTAATTTGGTTTTTTTCTTTTCTTTTCATTTGGAAGAAAAAAAAAAACAACTTCAGCTGGGGGGAAGGGAACAGCCTTGTTTATATTTAAATTGTTTTCCGCTTTTTTTTTCCTTTTTTTCTTTCTTTCTTTCTTTCCTTCCTTCTTCCTTTCTTTCTTCCTGCTTTTCTTTCTGTTCCCCTCTGCATCCCGTCTCCCCACCCCCCACCCTGTGCATCTCGCTCCCACCCGCCCGCCGCCCACCCCCAGTCCGCCGCGTGGCCCCGCGATTCTCCATTTTGCCCATGAGCCACGAGATCATGCCAGGCGGCAACGTGAACATCACCTGCGTGGCCGTGGGCTCGCCCATGCCGTACGTCAAGTGGATGCAGGGGGCCGAGGACCTGACGCCCGAAGACGACATGCCCGTGGGGCGGAATGTGCTGGAACTCACAGACGTCAAGGACTCGGCCAACTACACGTGCGTGGCCATGTCCAGCCTGGGCGTCATCGAGGCTGTGGCCCAGATCACAGTGAAATGTAAGTGTGGCCCATGGGGCACAGGGAGGCCGAGGTCATCCCTGGGCCCCGGGCACAGGTCAGGGGTCCAGGTAGAGAGCCTTTGAGTTACCATTCCGGCTTTGGTCATTCGCGGCTGGGAAGGGGACGCTTGTTTTGTGAACAGACGTCTATCGGTTTTCCATTATCCTGGGCCCGGCCCCGCGGACTGAGGCACGGTCTTGTGCCGAGCAGAGAGCCCGACGTGTGACACGCCCAGGTAGCCAGACAGCCACGATACAAGCTGATCAGGACTGTGATGGGGACCGTGTGGCCCTGTTCAGACCCCCCCGAGTCGAGGGTCTCACCACCCCCCCTCCCCCGCCCCCCAGAAAAGTTAGGTCAGAGAAAGATTAAAAGTTGAACAGGAATGAGCCAAAGAAGATGAAGAGTGTTTCTAAGAAAAGCAAACAGCCTGTGCAGACTCAGAGAGCTGGAGCTGGGACGGGGGACCGCGGGGGTCGCCTGATGGCTCAAGTTTGTGATGAGATTCAGAGGAAGGTGCCCCCAAATCGTTTTCTAGCTCTAGAACAGGAGCCAGCAGACTACAGCCTCCGGGCTGAATCTGGCCCTCCCCTTGTTTTTTATAAATAAAGTTTTATTGGCACATGACCATACCCAGTCATCCATGCCTTGTCTGTGGCAGCTCTCCCGCTCCAGCAGCAGAGCTGAGTCGTCTCAACCCGGCCTGCAAAGCTCAAATAGTTACTGTGTGGCCCTTTGGAGGCGGAGTTTGCCAAGCCCTGTCCTAGAGCCATGGAAAACACGAGCATCGGCTAGTTTGTTGGTCATCTTGCTGAGCGAGTGAGCCTCTCCTGGGGCCGGTGTGGTGTAAGAATTTGGGACGAGTGGGAGAGAAAGTCACGATCATCTAGGTGCTAGGAGCGTAGAATCGTGAGCAAAACTCCGGCCTCTGCTAAGCACCGGGCGAGGGTGCCTGTGGCCTGGGTGGTGCGGGAAGCTTTAAGGAACGAGAAACAGCTGGCCGTGTGGCCCCTCTGGGGTTGGAGCATTTCAGGTACAGGGAACAGCAAGTGTGCTGTGGGAACAGACAGCGTGGCTGAGCAGAGTAAACCACGGAGACAGGGCACCAGCAATTTCAAAAGTCAATGTTTTTCTTCAAGGGTAAATTTTTTTTTTTTAAGTCAGCATTTTCAGCTTTACGGGCCACGTGGTCTCTGCTGCAGCCCCCCCCCCCCCCCCAGCCCTGCCCCTGTCGCGCGAAAGGAGCCATCTTGTGATGCGTAGGCGCGGCTGTATTCTAATAAAACTTTATTTATAAGAGCAGCTGCTGGTCCTCGGGCCATGGTTTGCGGAACCCTCCTACAGATGGTGGGAACGGGGGTCACCGGGCCCGGGGGTCGTTGGCGAGGAAGTCAAGGCGCAGCGAGGGCCTTCGGGCTCCGCAGCCAGGGTGCCTGATGTGTGACCGTGCCTGCCACCCACAGCTCTCCCCAAAGCCCCGGGGACGCCTGTGGTGACTGAGAACACAGCCACCAGCATCACCATCACGTGGGACTCCGGCAATCCAGACCCCGTGTCCTACTATGTCATCGAATATAAATCCAAGAGCCAAGACGGGCCGTACCAGATCAAGGAGGACATCACCACGACGCGCTACAGCATCGGGGGCCTGAGCCCCAACTCGGAGTACGAGATCTGGGTGTCGGCCGTCAACTCCATCGGCCAGGGGCCCCCCAGTGAGTCGGTGGTCACCCGCACGGGCGAACAGGCCCCGGCCAGCGCCCCGCGGAACGTGCAGGCCCGCATGCTGAGCGCCACCACCATGATCATCCAATGGGAAGAGCCCGTGGAGCCCAACGGCCTGATCCGGGGCTACCGGATCTATTACACCATGGAGCCTGAGCACCCCGTGGGCAACTGGCAGAAACACAACGTGGATGACAGTCTGCTGACCACCGTGGGCAGCCTGCTGGAGGACGAGACCTACACTGTGCGTGTGCTGGCCTTCACCTCCGTGGGCGACGGGCCCCTCTCGGACCCCATCCAGGTCAAGACGCAGCAGGGAGGTGAGGGGCCTGGGGGAGGCGTGGCCTCCGCGGGGGCGGGGGTGGGGCGGGGACAGCGGGATTAGGGGCCGGGGTCCTGTGTCCCCGCAGCACGCGGCTGGCTGGCTGATGTTGCCCGGAGGCCCGCAGCTGGTGTATCACCGCGCGGGGTGCTTTCGGATATTTTCGCGCTGGCGTCTCAAAGCGGGACGTCGTCCCAGAAAGCCCCCGTTTCTCTCTCCTCTCGGGAAATTGGATTTGGCGAGGCCCCGGGGCTGTGATCGGCCATCCAGACAGGTCCCGGCGGCCGTGTCTGAGTTGGAGAACTGCCGTTCTCCGTTCTCCTCGCAGAGATTGAAACTGTAAAGGGGAATCGCATGAGCTCAAAGGCAGCGGCTGGCGGCCTGCCCGCCCAGGCCACCGGGCAGGGTGGGGGTGGGCCATCCAGGTGTCTGGGGCCCTAGCTGTCCGCGGGTTTCTGGTCCTTTCCTTACGGGCTCAGGTTTCAGGACCTCAAGTCCAGAAAGACCCAACGGCTGTCCAAGTGCAGGGACGGGAGCGTTGGAACTGCCGTTACAGAGCGGACCCAGGACGAGGGGCCGTGTTTCGAAACGTCCCCACGGTTTCTCTGCCATTTAATGTAGGGGAAGCAAAGAGAGCACCGGCGTGATTTGAAAAGGAGGGTTTTTTTGGTTCGGTTTTGTTTTTGTGTTTGAGGTTTTTTCCCCCCACTGGTAGCAGAGAGGGTGGGGAAATTGAAATCGTCAGTTAGGGAGCTCCTGGGAAAATAAGAGAAATAACAGTGGAGAACATTTCAGAAGCATCCAGAACACGATCGAGAGCAGCCTTTCCTTCGGGGCGGTGCTGAGCATCACGGGGCCCTTTTTGGGAGCCTGGGGACACCTGGCGGGTTGGGCACCCTATGGAGTGGACCCTTCCCCAGTCACCCCCACCCCCCCGTTTCCCTCCTCCCCTCTCCCCTCCCTGCAGTGCCCGGCCAGCCCATGAACTTCAGGGCGGAGGCCAAGTCGGAGACGAGCATCGGGCTGTCATGGAGCCCCCCACGGCAGGAGAGCATCATCAAATACGAGCTCCTGTTCCGGGAAGGCGACCACGGCAGAGAGGTACTGGGCACCGGCGGGAGGGGGCCGGGCGGGACGCCCTCGGGTCTCACTGACTCGATGTCTCTCTTCCTCCGCTCTCGCCCCGCCCCCCGCCTCCGTGGATGCCGCTGCGTCCCTCTTCCTCCTCCTTCCCTCTGCCCTACTTTCTGCTCTGCGCTGCTCTCTGATTCATCGATGTCTCTGTTCCTCGGTCTCTGCTCGCCTTGTGTCTCTTTCACAATCTCCGTGTCTCTGTCTCTTTGTCTCCACCCGCCACCGCCCCAGGTGGGGAGGACCTTCGACCCGGCCACAGCGTTCGTGGTGGATGACCTCAAGCCCAACACGGAGTACGCCTTCCGCCTGGCAGCGCGGTCTCCGCAGGGTCTGGGCGCCTTCACCTCCGTGGTGCGACAGCGCACACTCCAGTCCAGTAGGTGTCTCGCGGACCCCGCCCTTCTCTGCGGGGCCCCGCCCCCACCCGCACACGCTGACCTTGGCCGGGACGCCGCAGCGGGTGGGGGGGGCGCCTGGCCTCGCGCGTGCGCCCCCACGCGGCGCCCGCGGTTGCCGCAGGCCCCGCTGTGTCCGTCGCCCTGGGGGACGAGGTTCACCCCTAGGTCGGGGGCCGCTGCCCACTGCACCTCTCTCTCCTCCTCCCGCCCTGCGCTTGGGGCCCCCGGAACGGCCGCACTGTGCTCTGGAGGGCCGTGTGAGGCTGTCCCCGCCCACACCCCGTCGTTCCCGGGGAGCCCGGCGCACAGAGACCAGACGCCTCCCCAGATGGCCCTGCCCCCCAGACCAGGCCCCCCATTGCCAGGGGCAGGAGCAGGAGGGCAGGGGGTGCGGGCTCCAGGAGCTCTTGAGTCCCTGGAGCTCTTTGCCGTGGTCGCCTTTTGGCCAGAACCCTGCAGCCGGCAGCTGGCTCTGGGCCCCGCTGGGGTCCCTGCCTCCGCCCTCCTGGCCTGCTCGGAGCTCAGGGCCTGGACAGGCCCCACATCCCGCTGTCCGTCTGCCTCCCCTTCTCCCTCTGCCCCTCCTCGCGCATCACCCTCGCCCGCCGTGGCCTCCGCCGCCGTGGCCCTCCTCCCCTCCCCTCCCCCTTCTCAGTCAGTCGCAGAGCACCACCCCAGGCCTTGTTCCGGAAGCAGCCTCGGTGTCCAGACCTTCCAGAACCCCCCCCCCTCCCCCGGGTGTGTGCACACAGGGGGTCACGGGTCAGTCGCGGGTGACAGCAGCTTGGGCCTGGGGGTCCGAGCCGCTGCGGACCAGGGGCCTCGGAGACGCGGCACCCCTGCCCCCCCCCCCTCCCCGGCCCCCTTCCCTCCTCCCCCCTCCCGCGTGCCGAGCCGAGAGCTCCGCAGCTCACAGGCGTCTGGGCGTGTTTGTGCGTGAGGCGATCAGTGAGGGTGTCCTGTGGCTTGGGCGGCCACGTGAGAGACCGGCACAGGTGCCACGAAGGTGAGTACGCGCTGGTCTCAAGCAGGTTCACAAAAACGGCCCACCCTGCGTGCCCCCCGGCCTGTGCCCCGCATACCCCAGCAGCTCTGGGCTGCAGAGGGTCCACGGTCCCCCCCACATTTTCCGCCACGCCTGCCCCGGAAATGGGGGCCCGGGAACTACCTCCCACCGGAGCCTGTCTGTGGGTCCGTCACCCCCGCCCCCCCCCAAGACGTCACGCAGGTTGGGCCGGATTGTGAAGGAGGCGGCCTCCGTGGTCGTCAGGAAAGCGGCTTTGGCCCAGCCACGCGAAACTCTGGGGCGGCCCAGGACAGGGAGCGGGGGAGAAGGGGCTCCCCACTTCTCCCCCCGAGGCGGGTGGGGCCCGAGAGAGCTGACAGCAAGACTCAGGGCCAGGCATGTCCCCCCCGGGGACTGCGGGCTTCTTAGGCTGAACTCAAGGGTAGGTGGAGGCCAGACCGCTCAGCCGTGGGTCTCCCCACACCGTCTCACCTTCCCGCCTCGTCGGCGCCAGTCCGGAACCACAGCGTGCCCACACTGGGGGCCTGCTTGCGTCCGGAGACCCACCCAGAGCTCGGTCTGGCCTTGTAGCTCGGCACTCCGCCACTCCCTCCCTCGTAAGAAAGTCTTATAAGTTAGCAGTTGAAGAGCGGAAGGTAGGTAACCAGACTGGGAGTTTTTTCTGGAAGGCGTCTTTCTTTCTTTTATTATGGTTTTTCTCATCATCATCACCATCACCGTTGTTTCTTATTTTGTTATGGTTTTGGTTTTATTTTTCCTCCCCCCCTTTCTCAGCGAATCCATTCCTTCCGGCACATCCCTTGGTTGGTTTTTCCACTCCTGCCTGATTCCCCCAGGCACTTTTGGTTGGGGTGGCTGGTCAAGAAATGGGGGAGAGGGCCCCAAGTATCTGATATCAGAGGAAGGAACCCCGGTATTTCACTTTAAGTGGGCCCGGAGGGTCATTTTAGTTGAAGTAAGCCACTGCAGTGGCATCTGAGACGTCTCGTAGCCTGATGTCTTTGAGGACGTCTCTCATCACTGGGTAGCCCCGCCACAGGGTGTGCACGTCACGAGTACCCTGTAAACACGTGCTCAGTGAACAAATAGGGTTGCCATGATGGTAGGGTTCTATATGCCTTGCCGTGAAGCAAAGCCAGTGACCTCTCTGGGCCTCTCTAGGCAAGGAGAATTCTGGAGTCATGGGCAGTTGAGGTAGGGTGACTCCAGCCGTCCTCAACTGACCTGAGTGGATAAGGACACAGGCTGAGGTCCGAATCCCCGTCCTCAAGTCAAGACAGCCCCCGGGCAACAGCCGAGCCCGGGTTCAAATACCGGCTCTCGCCACATGCCCTTGGGAAGGCAGCCTGCTGGTTTGGGGCGTCAGTTTCCTTATCTGTAAAGCGGGAGGTGATCTGTGAAAGGCACCCCGGGTAGGTGGGGTCTGGCAGCCAGGAGATAAAAAAGTGATTATAGAAAAGCAGGCCGATGGGCTTTGACACCCGTTTCCCCACCTGGAGCATGGCCTGAGACTGGAGGGGTGATCGCTCCAGCCACTTACAGTGTCTTGAGAATTGAATGGCTAATCAGGGGGGCACATTTTGAGCATAAAGGGCTTAGGGTGTGCGGTGTCCAGAAGACGCAAGGACCGTGGGGTCTAACGTCAGTAACAGCCTTAAGCCCAGTCTCGTAGCAGATACGCCACAGGTGGGGACTTAGTGTTATTCCAGAAAGCCTGTAACACACACAGTAGGTGCTTAATATGTGGGAACTATCACTGTTACTTAGCAAAGCCCTTAGCACACTGCCTGGCACACAATAGGTGCTTCATAAGTGCTCTCTTAAACCTAAACACGGATCGGCGTGGCGCGAGGCCCCTAATTGGCAGTCACCAGATGGAAGCTGCTTGTCATTTGCAACAAGCTTACCCTGGTGTCCCCTGCACAGTAGGAACCCCAGACACGGGGCCTGTGATCGTTGTTCCGTGAAGCCCCTGGAGAATGCCTGGCATACAGTAAGTGCTCGATAAGTGGCACTTTCTTCAAAGAGGCTGGCCTTGCTCTGGGCGCATATGCTCAGATAGGAACCGTTGTCAGTCTGACAGGACCTAGCATGGGGTTTGGGGTCCGCAGGTTCTGCTCAAAACGTGAAGTCGTTACCTGCAGAACCTTTGACACTGTGTGCACACAGGAGGTGCTCCAGAAGGAAAAACTGCTCCGATTTATGTATAAGGCCCTTAGCACAGCACTTGGCACACAGTAGGTGCTTAAGAAGTGAGAACTATTCATGTTCTACAAGGCCCGGAATACAGTGCCTTATACATCGTAGGTGTTTAGTAGCTAGGAACTCTTGCTGTGCTTTTCAGTGAAGCCTCCAGCCCAGTGCTTGGCACGTAGTAGGTGCTCATTACGTGGGGACTAGTACTGTTATCCGATGAAGCTCCCAACCCAGTGCCTGGCATGTAGTAGGTGCTCATTATGTGGGGACTAGTACTGTTATCCGATGAAGCCCCCAGCCCGGTGCCTGGCACGTAGTAGGTGCTCATTATGTGGGGACTAGTACTGTTATCTGATGGAGCCCTGAGCCTGGTGCCTGGCGCATAGTAGGTACTCATTACGTGGGGACTAGTACTGTTATCTGATGAAGCTCCCAGCCCGGTGCCTGGCACGTAGTAGGTGCTCATTATGTGGGGACTAATACTGTTATCTGATAAAGTCCCCAGCCCAGTGCCTGGCACATAGTAGGTGCTCATTATGTGGGGACTAGTACTGTTTTCTGATAAAGTCCCCAGCCCGGTGCCTGGCACGTAGTAGGTGCTCATTATGTGGGGACTAATACTGTTATCTGATAAAGCCCCCAGCCCGGTGCCTGGCACGTAGTAGGTGCTCATTATGTGGGGACTAATACTGTTATCTGATAAAGTCCCCAGCCCGGTGCCTGGCACATAGTAGGTGCTCATTATGTGGGGACTAGTACTATTATCTGATGAAGTCCCCAGCCCGGTGCCTGGCACGTAGTAGGTGCTCAGTATGTGGGGACTAGAACTGTTACCTGATAAAGTCCCCAACCCAGTGCCTGGCATGTAGTAGGTACTCATTATGTGGGGACTAGTACTGTTATCTGATGGAGCCCTGAGCCTGGTGCCTGGCACGTAGTAGGTGCTTATTATGTGGGGACTAGTACTGTTATCCGATGAAGCTCCCAGCCTGGTGCCTGGCACGTAGTAGGTGCTCATTATGTGGGGACTAATACTATTATCCAATGAAGCCCCCAGCCCGGTGCCTGGCATGTAATAGGTACTCAGTATGTGGGGACTAGTACTGTTATCTTGATGAAGCCCCCAGCCCGGTGCCTAGCACGTAGTAGGTGCTCATTATGTGGGGACTACTACTGTTTTTCTGATAAAGTCCCCAGCCCGGTGCCTGGCATGTAGTAGGTACTTATTATGTGGGGACTAGTACTGTTACCCGATGAAGCCCCTAGCCCGGTGCCTGGCACATAGTAGGTACTTGTTATGTGGGGACTAGTACTGTTACCTGGTGAAGCCCCCAGCCTGGTGCCTGGCACGTAGTAGGTGCTCAGTATGTGGGGACTAGTACTGTTTTCTGATAAAGTTCCCAGCCCAGTGCCTGGCACGTAGTAGGTGTTCATTATGTGGGAACTAGAACTGTTACCTGATGAAGCCCCCAGCCCGGTGCCTGGCACGTAGTAGGTGCTTAGTATGGGGGACTAGTACTGTTATCTGATGAAGCCCCAGCCCGGTGCCTGGCACGTAGTAGGTGCTCGTTATGTGGGGACTAGTACTGTTTCTGATAAAGTCCCCAGCCCAGTGCCTGGCACGTAGTAGGTGCTCATTATGTGGGGACTAGTACTATTATCTGATGAAGCCCCCAGCCCGATGCCTGGCACGTAGTAGGTGCTCAGTATGTGGGGACTAGAACTGTTACCTGATGAAGCCCCCAGCCCGGTGCCTGGCATGTAGTAGGTGCTCGTTATGTGGGGACTAGTACTGTTTTCTGATAAAGTCCCCAGCCCGGTGCCTGGCACGTAGTAGGTACTCATTATGTGGGGACTAGTACTGTTATCCGATGTAGCCCCCAGCCCGGTGCCTGGCACGTAGTAGGTGCTCAGTATGTGGGGACTAGTACTGTTACCCGATGAAGCCCCCAGCCCGGTGCCTGGCACGTAGTAGGTGCTTAGTATGGGGAACTAGTACTGTTATCTGATGAAGCCCCAGTCCGGTGCCTGGCACGTAGTAGGTGCTCATTATGTGGGGACTAGTACTATTATCTGATGAAGTCCCCAGCCCGGTGCCTGGCACATAGTAGGTGCCCAGTATGTGGGGACTAGAACTGTTACCTGATAAAGTCCCCAACCCAGTGCCTGGCATGTAGTAGGTACTCATTATGTGGGGACTAGTACTGTTATCTGATGGAGCCCTGAGCCTGGTGCCTGGCACGTAGTAGGTGCTTATTATGTGGGGACTAGTACTGTTATCTGATGACTCCCCCAGCCTGGTGCCTGGCACGTAGTAGGTGCTCATTGTGTGGGGGCTAGTACTGTTATCCGATGAAGCCCCCAGCCCGGTGCCTGGCACGTAGTAGGTGCTCATTACGTGGGGACTAGGACTGTTATCTGATGAAGCCCCCAGCCCGGTGCCTGGCACGTAGTAGGTACTCAGTATGTGGGGACTAGTACTGTTTTCTGATAAAGTCCCCAGCCCAGTGCCTGGCATGTAGTAGGTACTCATTATGTGGGGACTAGTACTGTTATCTGATGGAGCCCTGAGCCCAGTGCCTGGCACGTAGTAGGTGCTCAGTATGTGGGGACTAGTACTGTTATCCGATGAAGCCCCCAGCCCGGTGCCTGGCACGTAGTAGGTGCTCATTGTGTGGGGGCTAGTACTGTTATCCGATGAAGCCCCCAGCCCGGTGCCTGGCACGTAGTAGGTGCTCATTACGTGGGGACTAGGACTGTTATCCGATGAAGCCCCCAGCCCGGTGCCTGGCACGTAGTAGGTGCTTATTACGTGGGGACTAGGACTGTTTTCTGATAAAGTCCCCAGCCCAGTGCCTGGCACGTAGTAGGTGCTCAGTATGTGGGGACTAGCACTGTTATCTGATAAAGTCCCCAGCCCGGTGCCTGGCGCATAGTAGGTACTCATTTTGTGGGCAGTAGTACTGTTATAAAGTCCCCAGCCCGGTGCCTGGCACGTAGTAGGTGCTTATTATGTGGGGACTAGTACTGTTATCTGATGACTCCCCCAGCCCGGTGCCTGGCACGTAGTAGGTGCTCATTATGTGGGGACTAGTACTGTTATCTGATGAAGCCCCAGCCCGGTGCCTGGCACGTAGTAGGTGCTCAGTATGTGGGGACTAGTACTGTTTTCTGATAAAGTCCCCAGCCCAGTGCCTGGCACGTAGTAGGTACTCGGTATGTGGGGACTAGTACTGTTATCTGATGAAGCCCCAGCCCGGTGCCTGGCACGTAGTAGGTGCCACATAATGGTCTGTTTTTATGTTTAGAGGGTGGTTAGGATCCCCAGCCCATAGTAGGTGTCGAGTAAATAAGATCTGCCGTTGATCTGTGAAGGACTTCGTGTGGTGCCAGGTACACAGTAGGGGCTCCACGCAGAAGAGTTGTCCTCCGTCACGACCTTGGCATGCAGTAGTTGCCTAATTTGGGCTGTGCTCCCTGTGAGGCCCTGAGCCTGGTGGCAGCACGAGAGGTGTCCAGTTAGCAGGCACTCGTGCTATTACTCTCGAGAGCCCTCGGCATGCTCACTGGCACACAGTAGGTGCTCGAGACGTGGGCGCTGTTTTGTCTGCAGTGAGGCCGAGAGGGCGGTCCTAGTGGAAGCCAGCCCTTGGGTGGCCTCCGGAGCCCCCGACTCAGACCGGTGTCCACCACGTAGGTGTTTTTGCCGTTAACCTACGACGCTCTTTAAAAAAAAAACAAAACCAGCTTTTTTTTAAAAGTTTACTTATTTTGAGAGCTAGAAGCAGGGGGCAGAGAGACACAGAGAATCCCAAGCGGCCTCCGCACGGTCAGCGCAGAGCCTGCCGCGAGGCTCAGACCCACGAACTGTGAGACTGTGACCTGAGCCCAAGTCGAGAATCGGATGCTTAAGCGACTGAGCTACCCAGGTGCCCCAAACCTATGAAGCCCTTCACACTGCCTAGCACACAGTAGGTGCCCAACAGAGGGGACTCGTCCTGCTTTTACACTGACAGTGCTATTCCCCTGGCACGCAGTAGGTGTTCGCTAAGTACATCTACCGTTATCCTGTGACGCCCTTGGCCCGGTGCTTGGCGCAGAGCAGGTGCCCAATAAATAGGTGCTTCTACCGCCATCCCGTGCCGCCCTGGCACCTGCCCCGTGTGTGACGGGTGCTTCGCGACCGGGGCTTTTCTTGCGGGTCTGCGCACACCTAGCCACACACGCGTCCCCCGGGGACTGTGGCCGCCCCCTCCCCAGGGCCGCCTGCGTGCCGGGCGGGTGCAGTGCTGAGCGCAGCGTTCTTGGCCAGCCCTCCCGGCCCCCCCCCTCCCCCCACCCGTCCATCTCACCTTTGGTTGACACCCGCTTCTTTTGGGTTCGACTTCTCTTTGGTTTAGTTCTGTTTTGTTTGTTATCATCTTCTGTTTTATTTTCTCTTTCCCATCTTTTGTTTCCCCGCCCCCCTCCCCCCGCCCATCCCGCCTCCCCTCCCCGCCCCCACGTTCTCCCCCCTCCAATAGAACCGTCAGCCCCCCCTCAAGACGTTAAATGCGTCAGCACGCGCTCCACGGCCATTTTGGTAAGTTGGCGCCCACCGCCGCCGGAAACGCACAACGGGGCCCTGGTGAGCTATAGCGTCCGCTACCGACCGCTGGGCTCAGAGGATCCGCAACCCAAGGAGGTGAACGGCATTCCCCCGACCGCCACTCAGATCCTGCTGGAGGCGCTGGACAAGTGGACGGAGTATCGCATCACGACGGTCGCTCACACAGAGGTGGGACCAGGGCCCGAGAGCTCGCCCGTGGTCATCCGCACCGACGAGGACGGTGAGCACCCACCCCGGCCCACCCCCCTCCGCCTCGGCGCCTTCCGCCTCTGCAGAACCGGGGCTGGCTGGCGGTCGGAAGGTAGAAGCCACAGTGTTGAGGGGGAGACGGGAGAGCGGGAGCCGTCCCAAGGAATGCCGGGCTCCTTGCTCCTGGGCGCGTCCGTCCCAGGCCCTTCCGGGCAGTGTTTTCTCCCCGAGCCCCGTGCCTGGGAAGTGGAGTGTGGCAGCCCTGCGTTTTGGTCCGGTGCTGGAAAAGCCTGGAAGCGGTGCTTGCTCACGGCAAGCTCATGATGCCCCCTGGCCCCGGAAACCTAGCTTTTAGGCTCCGGGGATGAGCCGATAAGATCGGCAGTTCCCTCCCTCGGGCTGAGCCGGCCCCGCGGGCAAGTGGGTCGGCTGTGGCGTGCCGGTGATGCGGCCGGCTCCTGGGGCACGGCCACCGATCTGTAGCCACGGCCGACCCCCGTGGTGCAAACAAACGTTCCTGCCGTGGCCGACCTCTAGCTAGAAAGTTCGGAGCTGCGGGCTGGGGTGAGGCTCCGGGCTGGGGTCCGCCGGTAGAAGCCGGGGCGCGGGGAGACCTGAAGCAAACAGCCAGTCCAGAAAGACGGCAGCTCCTGGGCGTCGGGAGTGCGGCTTGCCTTCCCGGCCCTGGCCTGCCTGAAAGGTGGGGCCCGCAGCCCGCCCACCCACCCCCCCCATCAGGTGGGGAGGGCTCTCGTGTGGGGCTAGCCGCATACTGGTTCGCACGGGAACGGGCAGCCGGACTGCCTGGGTTCGGGCCCCGGCTTGGCCTCTTCCTCACCCTGCGATCGAGGCCCCAGTTCCCATCTGTAAAATGGGAGTAAGAGCCCCTGCCTCGAAGGGTGCTGTTAGGATGGACGAGGCAGTGTGGGTAAAGCCCGGGGAACGGAGCGTGCGGGGCGCGCTCGAGTCGTGTGGCCCTGGGCAGGGGGCTTAGGCTCTGGGGGGGGCCCTCGGCTGCCCACCTGTAAGTGGGGCACTCGCCCTCCCCCGTTGGTGGTGAGCGCTCAGACCATCCCAGCTAACCGGCAGCCACTTGGCTCCCTGGCACGGGGCAGCGGTGCTGCCCGGGGCAGGGCCGGGCGCCCCAGTAACGGCCCTGCCCGCCCCT
Source organism: Lynx canadensis (assembly GCF_007474595.2). Lineage (NCBI taxonomy): Eukaryota > Metazoa > Chordata > Mammalia > Carnivora > Felidae > Lynx > Lynx canadensis. The sequence goes on along the minus strand of NC_044304.2, from coordinate 3,609,161 downwards.
CCCCTGCCCCCGCCAGTGCCCAGCGCGCCGCCGCGGAAGGTGGAGGCGGAGGCGCTCAACGCCACGGCCATCCGCGTGCTGTGGCGCTCGCCCGCGCCCGGCCGGCAGCACGGCCAGATCCGCGGCTACCAGGTCCACTACGTTCGCATGGAGGGCGCCGAGGCCCGCGGGCCGCCGCGCATCAAGGACGTCATGCTGGCCGATGCCCAGGTGGGCGGGGCGCCGGGGCGGGGCCGGGGCGGGCGGGGCGCCGGGTGGGCGGGGCGGCCCCCAGACCCTGCGTTCCTGCCTTCTCGCTGCTGCTTCTCTCTCTGTCTCTGGCCACCTGCTCACCTACTCCTCTCTCCCCTGCCGCCGCCTCCCACGCTCAGTGGGAGACAGATGACACAGCCGAATATGTAAGTAGCACCCCTGCTCGGCCATTGCAGTGTTCTCCCGCGGGCCGTGCAGTGACGTGACCCCGTCCCCACCTCCCCTCCCCTGCACTTCCCTGGTAAGAGGGTCTTCCTCCCCCTGGGCCCCAGATGCCTACTGGTTACGTCTTGGAGCTGGCAGCCTCGGTTTTGAAGTCAGGCAAATGGGCACAGGAACCCCGCAGGGGTCCCGGACGCAGGGCACAGGACGTGACCCACAGGTTATATATGTCAGCCCTCTTACCTGGAGGGCCCCTAGGACCGGGCTCACACTGTTCCTTCCCCTGCCCGTCCAGCCCGCAGCGCTGCTCCCCGTGGCTCGAGCTGTTCCTGCAGCCCCGACCCACCCCTGCACCCCACAGCCTCCCCGGTTGGACCCAGGCCTGGCAGTTCCGGACTGGGCCTCTCTCCAACCCAGCCTGACCCTTTTATCACCCTTCCCGGCCTTCTCTGACCTCGAAGTTTCTCTCTGTGGCCAAAGTGTCCACACTTGATCGGGGCCCTTGAGTGGCCAGAGGGGCAGTGGGCCCAGGGCAGGAAAGGAGGCCTGCAGTACCCTTTCCACCCCTCCGGGCTTTCTCAGGAGGCCCTGGGCCGGTTGGCATTGCTATGCCTCCTCTCCTCCGTCTGTCTTTCTAGAAGCCCTGACACAGAGGCGCGGGCTCTCAGGAGAGCCCCGAGCCTGATGTTCAATTGATACCCGTCCCACCCCCTAGGGAAGGGAGGGGCGGGGAGTTCCCACCAGGGTTTTGGCCCACCCCCTCCCACGCACCAAGACCCCGGGAGGGGCTGAACGTGCGGCCCAGGGGCAGGAGACCCTCTCTCTGTGCATCCCTGTCCCCCTCCTCGTGCCTCTGACCCGGGGCCACCCCACAGCTCCCTGGCATGCCGGACCGTGTCTGTGGGTGTGCATGCGTGGGGACGTGGGCACGCGTGCAGCTGCCTGAGGGTGGACGCAGATACGTGTGCGGGTCGGAGGGCTCCGACGTTTGCCAGAGAAGCATTTACCGAGCACCTACTGTATGTAGGTCCTGTGTAGCTAGGAGCTGCTGCAGGTGTGGAGGTGACCGAGACCGACCTGAGCCCGCCCCCCTGGGGGTCACAGTCCAGTGCAGGAGAGGGCCGTGAATACACTTGACCCTTGAACAACGCGGGTTTGGACTGTGGAGGCTCACTTTTATGCAGAATTTGGGTTTTTTGTTTTGTTTTTGGGTTACTTTTTTTTCTTTATGAACACACTGCAGCACCATAAATGTATTTTCTTTCCCTCAGATCTCCTGTCTCTTCTTTGACTGCTTTACTCTAAGAATACAGTGTAGAACGGGGCACCTGAGTGGCTCAGTCGGTTAAGCATCCGACTTCAGCTCAGGTCACGATCTCACAGTTTGTGGGTTCGAGCCCCGCGTCGGGCTCTGTGCTCTCAGTGCAGAGCCTGCTTGGGATTCTCTCTCTCTCTCTCTCTCTCTCTCTCTCTCTCCCCCTCTCTCCCTGGCCCTCCCCCGCTTGTACACACTCGCTCTCGCTCAAAATAGATAAACTTTAAAAGAAAAAAACATAACAAGACGCGTGAAATCGAGTATGTTACCTGTAAGCCTTCTACTAGTCAACAGGGGGCTAATCGTAGTCAAGTTTTGGGGGAGTCAGGAGTTGTGTGCAGATTTTTGGCTGTATGGGGCGGGGGGGGGGGGGCTGGTGAGCGCCCCTCCCCCCATGTTGTCCAAGGGTCAACGGTATGCGTCTAGTTACAAGTCTGGCTGGGGCGGGGTATTGGCGGTGATACAGAGGTTTACTCATCAGCTCTCGGGGGCGGGGTGGGGGGGGGGGCAGGCCTGATTTGTAGCTTGTCCCCACTTCTGTGACGTAAATACGGCCCCACCGTGTCACTTTCAGGCTCCCTATGAGACGCGGGTGCCTCATCAACCTGTAGCCCCTCTGCCCCAGGGAGGTGGGAGGAGGGTGGGTGCTCGCAGGCGCCCTCTGGTGGCCGCTGCGGGGCCGGGGGGCCGGGACGTGGGGGCGGCAAGGGTGGGAGCCCCGGGTGACCGCGCCGTCCAGGTGGAAGACGACGGGGTGTCAGGCTGCGTGTGCCCGTTTGAGCACGGACGTGTGACGTGTTGGGGGGTGTGCATGCGCTCGGATGCACGCCTCTGCCCGTGGACCGGGCCCCCCGCCTGCCTTGCTTGACCCCGGCCTGGGGGGGGGGGGGGTGGGCAGGGCTGCTCTCCGCCCCGACTGTGTCGCTGACCCCTCCCCGTCCCTGCCCGCAGGAGATGGTCATCACAAACCTGCAGCCCGAGACCGCCTACTCCATCACGGTAGCCGCCTACACCATGAAAGGCGACGGTGCTCGCAGCAAACCCAAGGTGGTGGTGACCAAGGGAGCAGGTACGAGACCCCTGCACGGGCCCCCCGCCCCCAGACCGTGCCGCGGAGTCCTTGAGCTCGTGCGCTGGGCAGCGGGGACAGAGAGCCAAGGTGCGGGGGCTCCTCGGGAGGGCGTCCGGCCCTGCCACGTCCTCATCCCTGGCTTCCCTGCCCGCTTAGCTCCGGAAAGGTGGGAGCCGTTACCAGGCCTCTGTCCCGTCCGGGCTTCTCCGGGGCTGTTCCTTCTGCCTGGATACCCTTCTCCGGGCCAGCTGCTTGCTCCCCGTCCTTAGGTCTTTGATTCGCCCGCCCCTCCTCGGGAAGCCTTCCCCACCCCGCCCCCCGTGCCACAGCCTCGGTCCAGGGTTCCCTCCGGGCACCCCCAGCACCCCCGTGCTGCCCCCGTCACAGCGGTGATGGCCCCGAGTGGGTTGTGGTTGAAAGTTACCGTGCCCATCGTCCCCGCTGCCCGCGACGCCTCTTCTCCGTGCAGCCCTGCCTCAGTTTCCCCCTCCGGCCCCTCCAGGCCCCTACCACCTGTCCCCGAGGGACTGTTTTTACCCCAGCCAAAGCTGAGGAGGGAGAGGCAGCCGTGTAAGGGGAGAGGGTTCTGGGCGGATGGCACAGCCTGGGCAAAGGTGTGGGGTGGAGAACAAGTTGCTTGTGTCTCGGGAGTGACGGGTCCTGAGGCCTCCCCCACGCGTCCCGCACCCACCCCTTCCCCAGCGACCCTCCCTCTGCCCACATAGCCTGATGTTCCAGGCCCGCGGGACACAACCCCTCCCCACGCTCCTGCCAATCCTTGCCCATGCGGTTCCCTCCGTCTGCCTAGTCTCCGTATCCTTCTGTGTCCAGCACCCTCGTTACCCTTTCCAAGCAGCCTCCCCTGATCGTTTCCTCTTCTCTCAGGGACGTTGCATCACAGAACCCACTACACATGCTGTGGCTGCTCAGAGCACAGTTCCCAAAAGGTCCTGATAAGTCCTGCAGGGAAGAAGCCTGGTTTTATTGAAGATTTTTAAAGTTTATTTGTTTATTTGGAGAGAGACAGAGACAGCGCAAGCGGGAGAGGGACAGAGGGAGGGGGAGAGAGAGAATCCCAAGCGGGGTCCCCGCTGCCAGCTGCGGGAGCCCGACGCGGGGCTCCGACCCACAAACCGTGAGATCATGACCTGAGCTGAAAGCAAGAGTCAGATGCTTAACCTCCTGAGCCAGCCAGGCACCTCAGGGTTGCTTATCTTTGTAGAGCATCTCTACTGCAGGGTTCAGCAGGACCTTGGCACGTTGCTTGCGAGAACCATGGGGCAAGGGCAGGGTCGTGGACGTTGCTTTGTCCCATGGGTGTTAATCCTGTGTCAGCTAGAGGCAAGGGGCAGGTCAGTGAGGCACAAGATGACTGACTTCCTAACGAAAAGATAAGCGTCCGAGGGCCTCTTCTGACACCTGTAGATGTTTTCCCGCATCAGGTCCCCCGAGTGCCCTGCCTCCTCGCCCGCCCTCCCACTCGCCCGGCACAGTGCCGCCGCAGGGCCTTTGCACAGGCTGCTTCCCTTGCCCGGAACACCGTTTCCGCCGCCACCCTCGGCTCCCTCACGTCTTGGCTCCCGAGCGAGGCCCTCCCGAGACCCTCTTCAAAAGCCGGCGGCCCTCTGCCCTTGCTCCCAGGCCGGGATGGCCCTGTGGCCCTGACGCTCGCCCTGTCTCCCCGCAGTGCTGGGCCGCCCCACCCTGTCGGTGCAGCAGACCCCCGAGGGCAGCCTGCTGGCACACTGGGAGCCCCCGGCCGGCACCGCTGAGGACCAGGTGCTGGGCTACCGCCTGCAATTCGGCCGAGAGGACGCCCCCCTGGCCACGCTGGAGTTCCCACCCACTGAGGACCACTACACGGCGCCGGGTGTGCATAAGGGGGCCACCGTACGTGTTCCGGCTGGCGGCCCGCAGCCGAGGAGGCCTGGGCGAGGAGGCGGCCGAGGCCCTGAGCATCCCCGAGGACGCGCCCCGCGGCCACGCCGCAGATTCCTCGTGCGGCCGGCAACGCCTCGGCCGGCACCGTCTGCTCCGATGGCTGCCGCCCGTGCCCGCCGAGCGCAACGGGGCCATCGTCAAAGTACACGTGGCCGTGCGGAGAGCCGGGGCCTTGGGCCCACGCCTAGAGACCGAGCTGCCGGCAGTGGCCGAGCCGGGCGCCGAGAACTTGCTCACGCTGGCAGGGCCTCAAGCCCGACAACGGCTTATGACCTCCAAGTTCGGGCCACACGCGCCAGGGGCCCCGGCCCCTACAGCCCCCCGTCCGTACCGGACGTTCCTTGCGTGACCAGGTAGGCGCGCGGCGATCCCCGCACAGAGCCGGACACGGCCTCGTGCCCCGACCCCCCCAGCCCCCCTCCCTCTCCCCCCGCCCAGGTAAGTGGTCACTTTTCTGCTTCCTCGTGGACGCTCAAGGCGAGTCCGGACCCCGAGGCTCCGGCGTTGGCAAAGGTGGGACCAGCGCCCCCCCCCCCCCCCCCCCCCCCCGCTCCCCCCCTCCCCTCCCCCCTCCGCCCCTCCTTCTCTCTGCAGCCGCGCCGTCTTCCCCGGCAGGGACTTGGGACAGGGCCAGGCAGGGCCAGGCAGGAAGGCCACGGGCACAGGCACAGCGGATGGCAGGGAGCGCCTGGGCCGCCCCACCCCGCCCCGCCCCACCGCCCCGCCCCACCCCACCCCCGCACTCACGGGGCCTCTCCTCTGCTCTCTCCCACTTGGCTGCTGCCCCGCACAGTCTCGCCCAAGAACTTCAAGGTGAAGATGATCATGAAGACGTCGGTCCTGCTCAGCTGGGAGTTTCCTGACAACTATAACTCACCCACACCTTACAAGGTGCTCACCGCCGCCCCCCCCCCCCAGCCCCCACCGGCAACAGGCGGCCCAGGCTAGGGGCTGGGGCTTGGCCAGGGTTGGCCGTCGGTCTTGAGTCGCGGCTTGGACCAGGCTGGGGTTTCAGCTGGACTCGGGGCTGAGTAGTGAGATCAGGCGAGCGCGAGGATTGGGGCTCAGGAGCTGGGCTCGTCTTGGGATCAGGGCTCAGCTGGCATTGAGGGATTGAGGCTCAGTCTGCGATTAGGCTCAGTCTGAGGTTAGGGGTTAACGAGGGTTGGGACTCTGCTAGGATCGAGGCTCAGTCTGGGGTCAGGGCTCAGCTGGGATTGACGATCTGTCTAGCATTGAGTTTTAGCCTGGGGTCGGGGTTCGGTCAGGATTGGGATCAGGGCTCGGTCAGGGCTGGGACTCCGTTGGGATTGAGGGTCTGTCTAGGGTCAGGGTTCGGTCCGGGGTTGAGGCTTCTTCTGGGATCGGTGCTCAGAGTTGGGGTTCAGCTGGGATTATGGCTCAGTCTGGGATCAAGGCTCAGCCAGGGTCAGGGGCTCACCCCAGGCCCCCGCTGAGCTAGCCTTGGCCCACAGATCCAATACAACGGGCTCACACTGGACGTGGATGGCCGTACCACCAAAAAGCTCATCACGCACCTCAAGCCCAACACCTTCTACAACTTTGTGTTGACCAACCGAGGCAGCAGCCTGGGTGGCCTTCAGCAGACAGTCACTGCCTGGACCGCCTTCAACCTGCTCAGTGCCAAGCCCAGCGTGGCCCCCAAGCCCGACTCTGACGGCTTCATCATGGTGTATCTGCCCGACGGCCAGAGCCCCGTGCCTGTCCAGTATGATCCAAACCACCCCAGTGGCCTGAAAGATTCCTCCCACCCCCATTAGCCAGCTTTGTGACCGGGGCCAGGCGCTCGGCCTCTCTGTGCTTTGGTTTCCTCGCGTGTCTATAAAACGCGAGTCGCAGCAGCCCCCATCTCGCCTGGTTGCCCTGGTACCTCTCACGGGCACCGTCGCTAAAGGCGGCCTTGTGTTTTCTCCTCTGCCGTTCCGGATACCAGGAATGAGATCCAACCAGGGTTGAGGGTTCCCAACGGGGAGAGGAGGGCTCTGCTTGGGAAGCAGAGGAGAATTAAGGACTACGGGGACGTTGTGGGCGTGGAAGCTGGGGCTTTGAAGGATGTGTAGGAGTTCGAGAAATAGGACCGGAGTAGGCTTTCGAGGCAGAAGGAACCACCCCTTCTAAAGCCTGGAGGCTTGAGTCAGGACCTAGTCCTGTATGGCTGGGGCTACAGGGGAGTAGCAGGAGGGAAGACGCAGGGAGCAGGGGCCCCCCCATCTGCCTCCAACCAAGGCATCCCTTGGACGCACCCCCGATCCTCCTTCTCCCGACAGGAATTACTTCATTGTGATGGTGCCGTTGCGTAAGTCTCGCGGTGGCCAGTTCCTGGCCCCTCTGGGTAGCCCGGAAGACATGGACCTGGAGGAGGTGAGGGCCCGGGGCCCAGGCCCGTCCTGCCTCTTGTGTGCCCAGGCGCTGCCGGCCGGGCTCTGAGCCACCCGGGCTCTGAGCCACCCGCACCTCTGTTCCCGCAGCTCATCCAGGACATCTCACGGCTGCAGAGGCGCAGCCTGCGGCACTCACGCCAGCTGGAGGCGCCCCGCCCCTACATCGCGGCCCGCTTCTCGGTGCTGCCACCCACCTTCCACCCGGGCGACCAGAAGCAGTACGGCGGCTTTGACAACAGGGGCCTGGAGCCCGGTCACCGATACGTCCTCTTCGTGCTTGCGGTGCTACAGAAGAGCGAGCCGGTGAGTCCCGAGTGGCGCCTGCCTGCGTCCAGCCTCGCCCTCTGAGCGGGCAGGCCCCGAAGTGACCTCAGCCCCCAGGGCGCTGGCCTCCGAGCCGGACCCCCATCCTCCCGGCCTTCTGCGATCCGGGCTGAAGCAGGGCAGGGGGGAAGGGGAGAGAGCAAAGATTGGCAAGGGCCAGGCCGTGGCGGGGGGCGGGGGGGGTCCCCGGGAGCCATCAGAGGCTTTAGAGTAGGGGAGGGAGACAGGTTTGTGTTTGAGGACGACCCACCTGGCCACGAGGCGCGGGACGGGCACTGACGGAGGCCCCTCGCACCCTGTTCCTGCAGACATTTGCGGCCAGCCCCTTCTCAGATCCCTTCCAGCTGGACAACCCGGACCCCCAGCCCATCGTGGACGGCGAGGAGGGCCTCATCTGGGTGATCGGGCCCGTGTTGGCTGTGGTCTTCATCATCTGCATTGTTATCGCCATCTTGCTCTACAAGAAGTGAGCCCCTCGCACTCCCCGCTTGATAGGAGGGAGGGCTTCCTGGAAGAGGAAGGAGGATCCGGAAGGTCCAGGGAAGGGTTCTCTCGTAGGAGAAACAGAAACGAGAAAACTCCGGCCCAGAGAGGTTAAGCCACCTGGTCAAAGTCACACAGGCTGGGGAAGGGCCGGGTTTCACAGCGGGCTCGTGATTCGGTTCCCCTTAAGGTCCACGCTCCGCTCAGCGGGACGATTTGGGGTGGAGGCCGCCTCTGCCTAGTCTCACAAGGACAGTGAGCGCGGTGGCCGCACAGGACACGTCTCAGCTTGGGAAGGGAAGGCTGGGACGTTCCTTTTTGTGGCGGGGACCCGAGCAGGAAGCATTAGCCCCGTTTTCCAGAGGAGACCAAGGCTCTGAGGGGTTAAGCCAGCCACCCAGTGTCCCCGAACCAGCCCTTTTTGGCCAGCATGGCCTCACCTGTCTTCTTTTCCCTCCTCCTCACCCGCGTGTGCTTTTGGGAGCAGCAAACCTGACAGGTAAGGGTTGGCCCCATCCTTAGGAGACGTAGGGCAAGAGCTGAGGAGGAGGAACGGGGTGGCACCGTGCCCGCGGGGCGAGGGGACCCTCGGCTGTGCCGGCAGGCTGCGCGCGGTCCCGGGAACCCCAGTCCCACGTGTGCACCGTCCCTTTCCTCCCGGCTGCGTCGCTCGTTTGCGGCGCCTGTGCTCACACGCGTACGTGTGCGTCTCTGGGCACGCTGGGCACACGCTGGCACGCTCACGGGCTCCTCTGCTTGCCCCCTCGAAGTAAACGCAAGGACTCAGAGCCCCGCACCAAATGCCTACTGAACAACGCTGACCTCGCCCCCCACCACCCCAAGGACCCCGTGGAAATGAGACGCATTAACTTCCAGACCCCAGGTACGTGCCTCCCGCAGGCGCCAGGGTCCTCACCGCCGGGGGCCGTAGCCGAGCAGAGGAGGAAGCAGCCGCCTTGGCGCTCGGCGGCCCCTCCTCTGCCCCTGCTGCGCCCTCCGGCGCAGTTAAGCGCCCGCCGCCCACCTTCCCGCGTGGACCTCAGCTTGGAGATTCCACACACCGGTTCCCGTCACAGCCGAGTGAGGCTTTTCAAAACAAAACGCTGCCTTCAGTTGGTGGTCGGGGTCGTCCCCGGGAGCAGAAAGGACACCTAAAACTCAAACCGACCAAAACCCCCTCGTTTCTTCTCGCAGAAAGGGCCATGCTTCCGTCCCCACTTCCGGTCTCCGGGCCCCTCGGTGGTGGGTGTTCGGGTTTTTCCGTGGCCTTTTCCCATCCTCCCGTGGGATGTCCCCGTGGCGAGATACAGCGATGGTGCCTCCCCCCCCTCCCCCCTGCCCTGCCTGGCTCCTGTGTGCGGCCCCGCCTCCTGCCGGTTCCCTGTAGAGCCACGGGAGCGAGCTAAAGTCGCCTGCCGTGCCTCGGGGAGACTGAACGAACCAGGGTCTTGTCCTCGATCGTCTTTACGTGCAGTGACCCACATACTTTCTCATCTTTTCCCTCTTACTGGGCTCATGCCGGCTGCTTGTCACCACATAAGGGGTTTTTAATTTAACCGATGGCCGCTGTTCTCCTTCTGGGCTCACGGCACGATTACATCCACCATCTACGCGCACCCGGTCTCTGCTTCCTGTCGGCCTCCCGTCTCGTATTAACTGTGCCCGACCAAAAGGAGATTTTAAACATCTGTATTTAACTGATGGCTGCAGTCACTGCTCAGCCTTTTGGCTAAGACAAAGCGTAACTGATGGCTGCAGTCCTCCATAAGGGATCGTGAAGGGTCTCCTGCGGCACCTCTCACGTACCACTTTTCTTCTGTGTCTGGACTGGGTTACATCGGTTTTCCCGTTTCCCTCCAGATGTTAATTTTTAACACACATAATTTAACTGACGGTTGCTGTTCTTAAAGCTCACGGCATGGGCCCATATGTCCTTCCCCTGCCCCCAAGCTCCTCCCTCACCATCCTGCCACTCATCTAAAGTCTCTGCTGACCCTAACGGGCGCCAAGGCCAGGTTGGTCTGGGGGGATGCGTTAAAAGAGCCTAGGGCCTCAGAATCTTCCCGAGGTCACGGCTAAGAGCCAGGACCGGCTGAAGTCCAGTCAGAGGGGGTACACGGCAGCTGCTGCAGGTTCTCGGGTCGGGGCCCGGGCAGCGTGCGTCCCTCGTCGTTTCAGTTTGCTCTGCCCTCTGCGTCTGTTGGCTGGCCATTGTGCGTGCGTCCAGCGGGGGATGGGGGGAGGCGGGGCCCCTGCGTGTTTTCATTTATTTATTGTTTGCTGTTTCTGCAGATTCAGGCCTCAGCAGCCCCCTCAGGGAGCCGGGGTTTCACTTTGAAAGTTAGTTCCTGTGTCTCTCTGTTCTCAGCTTCCTTTCGCGCACCCCCACACCCCCGTTTGTTTTCATCTCTGTCCACCTGTCCTGTGCTGGCTTCTCAAGGGAGTCGGGGGTCTGGTCCGTTGGGCCCGTAGGTTGCTGGTTGTGACTGTGTGTCTGTGGGGGTGGGGGGGTGGGGGTCCTCCGGCGTGACAGGCAGGGGGACCCACTGGGCAAACGGCCCTCGCTCCTTAGATAAGGGCTCTTGGGGAGCGCCCAGGGCAGCAGCTGTACGTAAGCCCGCCTGGCAGTCTTTTACGTCTGTCCCGGCCCGTAGCTCGGCCTGCCGGGCCCCAGGCGGGGAGAGGGGTCGTGCAGACGCAGACACTGGGGAGAAAGAGCCAGGCCCCCGCCCCGTTCCCTCCAGCAACCCCTCCCGCCGAAGGGTCACCATTCCGTGTGCCAGATGAGGAAACGAGCCCCCGGAGGTCAGGGGCTCACCGCACCTGCTCCAAGCAGCTGCGCAGACAGACGGGGACCCCCGAGCGCACACACACACACACACACACACACTGCCCCCTGCTCCCCAGTTCCCCAGCTCTGCCCGGCAGAAGACGTTGTAGCCCAGAAAGGGGTGGCGTCTCCGGCCCCTGCCCTGGGGAACAGTGTCTCCAAAGGCCTGGCCAGCCCCGTCTGTTTCTTCCATTTCTGTGTCACTTGCCCGTTTCTTGCCGTGAGGCTCCGGGAGCTTGAGGTCCTCCAGGGCGACCCTTCCCCAGCCCCTGCGTCCCCAGCTGGGTTGGGAGCACTGAGATGGGTGGACGTCGTCAGCCGGGGTCGTCAGACTCGGCTGGAGCTGCTCCTCGAACACTCCACCTGCAGACGGACCCACGGGCCGGGGGTCCTGGCCCCAGCGCGGGCCGACCTGAGCCCTCCCCTCCCCTCCCCTCCCCTCCCCCGCCACTCCCTCTAACCGCGGCTCGTCCGTCGCAGACTCACACTGTAGAGCCCCCCGCCCCCCGTCCCCCAGGCTGGCTCCCAAGTGACCGGCCCGCACCACGGGGTCTGCTCTCCCCCCAGGCATGCTTAGCCACCCCCCGATCCCCATCGCAGACATGGCGGAGCACACGGACCGCCTCAAGGCCAACGACAGCCTCAAGCTCTCCCAGGAGTATGAGGGGAGCTACCCCCGCCTCCTTCCCCCCCCGCCCCCCACCCCCCCCCGCCCCCCCCACCCCCCCCAGCGCCCATCCTGACGCCCCCCACCTCCCCTTCCCCTGCAGTCCATTGATCCAGGCCAGCAGTTCACATGGGAACATTCCAACCTGGAGGTGAACAAGCCCAAGAACCGCTACGCCAACGTCATCGCATACGACCACTCCCGCGTCATCCTCCAGCCCATCGAAGGTAGCGGCCTGGGCCCCGTCCCGCCCTTGCCCGTTCTGAAGTGTGGACGAGCCAGGACACGGAGGGGGAAACTGAAGCCTGATTCTGGTCATGGCTCCAGCCAGAAGCCACTGGGGTATCTTAGATACGTACTTAACTGATGGCTGCTGTCCGTAATCTGTTTCCACGCGTCCCTCTGTGTCAGTTGTTCTCAATGCCCAGGAAGCATTCACGTGCTGGGGGAGAGGGAGCTAGGAGCGTTTCGAGGGTGGACCAGAGACGCCGCTCAGACCCTGCGATGCACGGAACAGCCCCGCCACAGAGAAAGCTGGCCCCCAGAGGTTGTAGTGCTCAGGTGGAGAAACCACAAAATTCATGCTCCGTGGTTTCTTTGGGGAGAGCTTGGGGCAGTCTAGGAGGACTTCCAGGAAGCGGTAGGCCAGAGAGAACCAGCGTAGGAGACGACAGCACCCCTGTTGATCTCTGGCTTCTCCCCGGGCTGTAGGCATTGTGGGTAGCGATTACATCAATGCCAACTATGTGGACGGCTACCGGAGGCAGAACGCGTACATTGCCACACAGGGGCCGCTGCCCGAGACCTTCGGCGACTTCTGGCGCATGGTGTGGGAACAGCGCTCAGCCACCATCGTCATGATGACGCGGCTAGAGGAGAAATCACGGGTGAGGCTGGACCCTGCGGCCCCCGAGCCCCCGGCCAACCCCCGCCCGTGCTCACCTCCGTTCTCTTGCCTTCCACAGATCAAGTGTGATCAGTACTGGCCCAACCGGGGCACGGAGACATATGGCTTCATCCAGGTCACGCTGCTCGACACCATCGAGCTGGCCACGTTCTGTGTTCGGACCTTCTCTTTGCACAAGGTAGGACCCGGGCTGGGGCTGGGGCTGTGGGAGGGGGTGATCGGGGCGGAAGAGGAAGACTGGAGGCCCCAGCTTCTGCCCTGGGAGCTCCCCGAGAGACACAGAAAACCAGGCATGTCGGCCCAGGCTGACCACGTGGTCTTGTAGCCTGCTTTGTACATGGGGAAACTGTGGCTCAGAGGAGGGCACCTCTCATCTCCAGCCACACCAGAAGGACAAAACCAGCAGAACCCAACTTAGCAATGAACCTGTTGTCTCCTTGCCGTCATTTACGTCCCAGGCCTTCCCTCCCCCCTTGCCCTCTGGCCTCGCGCAGTCTAGGCCTGTGATGGGTGGAAAACAAAGCTAGAAAGTCCCTGCCAGCCGGGGTAGTCAGGACTGGGACAGAGGGAATGTTTAGACATGTATTTAACTGATGGCTGCTGTCAGTTACACGGTTCCGTGTGTCTCTCTATATCATTTGTTCTCAATTGGGACAGTTTGCCATCTGGAGGGCATTTTTTAATTGTTATTATGGGGAGCGGAGGCGCTACTGGTACCCCAACGCTCCCCAGACTCCAGCCAGGTCTTCTGTCAAACCTAAGCACACGTGGTATGTCAGGGCTTGATTTGGGTGCTGAGACACTGCAAGGACCAAGACAGACCAACTCTCTTGCTCTTTCAGAGCTTAAGTCTAGTTGACAAGGCACCGACAATAAATATGTCAAGTAAGAAATCTTAACACGTAGAAGGAGAAAAATAAAGTATCTGTCGGGAGACCTGGAGATGGTGAGGAAGGGAGCCATGAGATCTGGGAAAACCGCATTCCTGGCAGAGGCTCAGCCTGTGCAAAGGTCCTGGGGCAGG